>NW_024423675.1:5656709-5658513 GCF_017311325.1 Ursus maritimus
ATGTCATTTGGAAGGCCTAAAATATTCCTTTGTAGAAAAAGTTTGTCACTCCCTGCTTTAGGGCAAGGAAAGTAAAAGGCAGACAATTACTTATGCCACTAGGGAAGACAGTCTTTTCTAGTAATATAAAGGACTTCAGAATCCAATTGAGCTATTACAGAATTATTTGGTAAGGAGATAAATTTACTTATTCCAAACTAACCCTTTTCTGAGAAGTAATCTTTCTGCAGCTACTAAATCAATTAGCTTTAGGTCAGTTACTAGGGCTTTGCTTTTCTCATCCCTAAAAGGTAAACAATCAATTTGACTTATACCATCAATTCAAAGGAAAACTTATCTATTAACCTAAACAGAACTGAAAATAGATAGCTATTGCATAATGTGCTTTCTAGAAATTCATAAAATATTAGTTCTCTAAAACTGTTTCAGAAAACCTTACTGCAAGAACCGAAGCAAGCTCACTAAAGCAGCCAGGGCTTGTTCTGCTTTACCGTCCATGGGTTGTATGACCTTGAGTGAAATAGTAGACAGTCTCTGTCCTTCAGTTCTTTTCCTCATCTACATAAAGTGGAACAAAATAAAACCTACAGTATTGGGCCATACTCATAATTAAGTAAAATGATGGTAACACAGTGATTAAGCATTCAGTGACTGTTTGTTATTATTGCAAGTAAAACTACCTCTAAACTACGTGTTCCATTTGTAGTTATTGATACATTGTATTGTCTCTCAATCCATTGGTCTAGGTCGCTAGCTAGCTACACATATGTTCCTGAATCAGAAACGTTTTTCGAAAACCGGAGTTAAGATGGCGGAGGAGTAGGGGACCCCTTTTTCAGCTGGTCCCCTGAATCAAGCTGGATAGGTACCAGACCAGCCTGAACATCCACGGAATCAGCCTGAGACGCAGGAGGATACATCTGGATCTCTACAAATGAACATCTCCAGTGCTGAGTATTGAGGTACGAAGCGGGGAGCCGTGAAACTGCGCACAGATATTGGAAGATAAACGGAAGGGGGAGGGAGCTGCTGCCTTCGGGCACCGGGAAGCGGCAGCCACCTGCACGGGGGAGCGGGCGGACTCACGGATGGCACCCGCGAGAGAGCAAACTGAGACCGTGAGCCGGGGAACACGCGCCACCAGACCGAAACGGAGCTCCGGTGCACTCACTGGAGTGCACGGGGGCGGCTGGCGGCGTTAGAAACACAAAGGACAGAGACGTGCCGGCCCTGGAAGTGAGGGCTGGGACGCCGGGTGTGGGGGGCACATCCCGGGACGCTGCAGGGTTGAGCAGCACCAAAAGAAACAGAGTTAAAGTGGCCAGATCATCAGTGGAGAACGGTCCTCGATCCCTCTGTTCTGTGACAGAGGCTGAGACTCGGCCACTGTTGCTCTGACTCTCAGAAGAGGCACAGTAAACCGCCAGGGAAAGCCGCCAGAGAACAAAAGCCTGGAAATACTGGCTCAGAGAGTGCCCATCCCCATCCCCCCTTGCAGGGGACACGGAGACTCTACCCAAACAGGGTTGCCTGAGTATCGGCGCGGCAGGCCCCTCCCCCAGAAGGCAGGCTGAAAAATCCAGAAGCCCACATCCCTAAGATCCCTATAAAACAAGGGCGCACGGCCTGGGTCCCAGTCAATAATTTGGGCTCTGGACAACCCCACAACCTCTCCTCATCAGAATGACGAGAAGGAGAAATCGCCCCCAGCAAAGAAAAGACAATGAGTCTGTGGCCTCTGCCACAGAACTAATGGATATGGATATAACCAAATTATCAGAAATGGAATTCAGAGTAACAATGG
>NW_024423675.1:5662875-5901149 GCF_017311325.1 Ursus maritimus
TGGGTATTTACCCCAAAGATACAGACGTAGTGAAGAGAAGGGCCATATGCACCCCAATGTTCATAGCAGCTCTGTCCACAATAGCTAAATCATGGAAGGAACCGAGATGCCCTTCAACAGATGACTGGATTAAGAAGTTGTGGTCCATATATACAATGGAATATTATTCAGCTATCAAAAAGAACAATTTCTCAACATTTGCTGCAATATGGATGGCACTGGAGGAGATAATACTAAGTGAAATAAGTCAAGCAGAGAAAGACAATTATCATATGGTTTCTCTCATCTATGGTTCATAAGAACTAGGAATCGGTAGGGGAAGAAAGGGATAAAGAAAGGGGGGGTTATCAGAGGGGGGAGTGAAGCATGAGAGACTATGGACTCTGAGAAACAAACTGAGGGCTTCGGAGGGGTGGGGTGTGGGGGAATGGGATAGGCTGGTGATGGGTAGTAAGGAGGGCATGTATTGCATGGTGCACTGAGTGTTATACGCAACTAATGAATCATCGAACTTTACATCAGAAACCAGGGATGTACTGTATGGTGACTAACATAATATAATAAAAAAATATTTTAAAAAAATAAAGAAATACAAACCCCTAAAAAAATGTTTTTCTTCCTGTATTTGCAATTTAAGGTTTTAAAAATTCAGGATGTGGCTATTTTTAATATTGAGGGAAAATAATACACATAACTTTATAAGTAGCGCTTGAAATTGTTAAGTTACACATTTGAGGAATCAAACCTTAAAACAATTTCTGCCTTTGAAGGGTTAAGAAATGACTACCCTTTCAGGCTTCATTCCATGTCAGAAATTGTGAAGTCCACCCTCAACTTAATGGATTTTGTTTGCCTTCTCTATGATGTTTAGGTATTCATGGTTTCCTTTTGTGATATGGCTAAATGTTTAAATTGTATGGCTTAAACTCTCTCTAAAGCCCCTGAGAATGCCTAGAAACCAGAGACTAAGACACAGTTATCATCTTTTCAGAGCTTTCCAAATAACTTAATGTGTAAGAGAATTAGATTGGAAAAACAAGTCCGTCTGAAGAAGTCTGCTTATCTCAGATACTGTACCCCAGTATGACTCATTCGGGAGAGAACTTAATAAGTCCCACATACTAAAGACAATGTCACCTTGTAACAAATGACCATAATTGAGGCTTAGAGAAAGCTTCATAAAGAAGCATGCCCTTGCTTGCCCTAATTCTGTAACTGAAGGGAAACAGGAGTACAAACAAGGCCCTTTGTGTATCCGAGTAGAGTAAACATCATCACTCCAGAATAAAGGGTCATAGATCCCTGCATTTCTATGGTGTTTCAATCATTTGAAATGAGAAATCTGTCAGGTGATGTTGAGTATTCTGAATTTCAAACTCTATCAGATTTCCAGGGGAGCACAGTAATAAGTAGTTTTAGGTTCAGCAGNNNGCAAGGCAGTGCCACGTGGCTTGGATTCTGTTAACGTGAGAGTGATCTGGTTAGATGGAATGCTCCCTGGGATGAAATTTTAGTTTTCCCTTTTGGAGTTGAAAATAAAAATAATGCCATTTTCTTCTCTCACCGAGGAGCTCTTTTGTAGGCTTTCCTGGTGAAGTTACAATAAACCCATATGGATGAAATAAACAAGTTTCCCATTCAGATCCCCTGTGTATAATCCACATCAACCTAATGTTTCCAATTGACTTAAAATAAAATTCAGATGCTTGAAATCTATAACCATGGGAAGAAGGGAAATGGGAAAAGCTTACAGAATGCATAGAAGACACAAGAAAGCATATAAAATCGCATACTGCATTTTCACACTTTATGACAATCTGTGGTCAAATAATATCTTAATTCTCTATGTTGCAATCCGGTGGTTAAAACAATATGGCTTAGGCTGCATGTATTTCTGCGGTAAAATAAACAAGGTTTGATTGAACATCTAGGCATGGCTTTTCCCGAAATAATAGAGATCCAAAGATAGTATCAAAAGAAACAGTGTGAGGACAGGACGGGTCTAACAGATTTTCTACTCTACCTGCAGTAGATTACAATAGAGAAGTTGAGGCAGGGTGCCCTAAGTGATTCTGGTTTGCCTGAAGTTCATTTGTAAGACTCTTTTATCTTTCAAACAAATATAATGGCTTTTAAATTTTAACAAAAACGCAGGCATTTGCATTTTAGTTTGAAATAATTTATTTTATAATTTTAGCTTAACTTCAAAATGGGGTGCACGAACTTTGCACTATTTCACATTTATTTAATAAATACAGTCTTTTGTATATTTCTTATCAGTTTATATACAAGGCAGATGGGGCTATATTGTTGCTTTTTTTGTTTGTTTTGGTACAGAGTGTGCAATTTCTGGAAATATATAAATTATTGTTACATAAAATAAGTTATTAGAATTGTCATTTGTTATTTTGTTGAATCTTTAAAATCCAACTTTGTAGGAAAAAAAGCTAGTTCCCTCTTTAAAATAAGCATGTTGAAAACATACTCTGCATTACATTAGAATATTCTTATTAAACCAGTGTTTCATGAAAATATTTGTCAACTACATGATAAAAAATCTCTCAAATAACTGATAAGCTGGACTTCATTAAAACTGAAAATCTCTTCTCTGAGAAAAATAGTGACGAGAGAATGAAAAGACAAGCCACGGACTGGGAGAAAAGTTGCAAAACACACATCTGATAAAGAATTGTTATCTGCAGTGCCTGGCTGGCTCAGTCAGGTAAGCATGAGATTCTTGATTTCGGCTCAGGTCATGCTCTCAGGGACGTGAGATCGAGTCCCCGCCCTTGGGCTTCGCTTAAGATTCCCTCTGTCCCTCGCCCCACTCTCGTGCACGCATGCTCACTCGCTCTCTCTCTCAAATAGATAAATAAATATTTAAAAAAGAATTATTATCTAAACTATATAAAGAACTCCTACAACTCAATAAGAAGAAAACAACCAACCCATTTTTAAAAAGTGCCAAAGACCTTAATATACACCTCGCCAAAGAAGATGAACAGATAAGAAACACCTGATGAGATGTTCTATATCATATGTCATAAGAGAAATGCAAATTAAAACAACGAGATAACACTACACACCTAGTACAATGGCTCAAATCTGAAACACTGGCAACACCAAATGCAAACAAAGATGTGAAGCAACGGGGAGTATCATTCATCGCTGGTGAGAATGCAAAATAATGCAGATACTTCAGAAGACAGTTTGGTCGTTACTTACAAAAGTAAACATACTCTAACCATATGATCTAACAATTGTGCTTCTCGGTATTTACTCAACGGAGTTAAAAACTTTTATCCACATAAAAATGGTGCATGGATGTTTATAGTGGCTTTATCCATAATCGCCAAACTTGGCAGCAACTAAGATGTCCTTCAGAAGGGGAACAAATAAACTGTGGTACATCCAGGTAATAGAATATTATTCCATGCTGAAATGGAATGAGCTATTGAAGCCATGATACACATGGAGAAAACTTAAATGCATATTACCAAGTGAAAGTAGGCAAACCAAAAAGGTTCTGTACGCATGATTCCAACTATATGCATTCTACAAAAGGAAAAAGTATGGGGAAAAGAAAAAAGGAAAAACTATGGAGACAATAAAAAGATCAGTGGTTTCCAGAGTTGAGGCAAGGGGAGGGATTATTAAGAAGAGCACAGAGGATTTCTAGGGCAATAAAAATATTCTGTATGATACCATAATGATGGATACATATCATTGTACATTTGTCTAATTACAGGGAATATACAACACCAAGAATTAACACTGAAGTAAATAATAGGGTTTGAGTGATAATGATGCGTCAGTATAGGTTCATTAACTGTATCTAATATGCCACTCTGCTGGGGATGTTGATAATAAGGGAGGCTATGTATGGTTGGGTGTAGGGCGTTTATGGGAAATCACTGTACCTCTCACCTAATTTTGCTGTGAACCTAAAACTGCTTCGAAAGTAAAGTGTTCAAGAAAAAGAAAAATGTTTTATCTAAATTTTCCAGATTTTTCTTTTCAAATAATGTTTTTTGTTTCTGATAATTAAGGGATAGTCAGAATCTTTTCAAAGCTGGCAAAAAAAAAGTATTATATTTGTTGTTGGTAATTGAAAGTCTAAAGCACAGAAATTACTTCTCGATTTCATTCTCTACCATAAGTTATTCACAAGCTAACATGACAGATTATATTCTTGGGGTATTGACATATAGCACCTGCTGTAGCATTTAGATCGCTATCTCTTTCTGACAAATACATAAATCACTTAAATTAATATTTAGAGATCAAGTTTACAGAGCAAGTATAATACACTTAGTTTAACATTTGGAGAAGTTTGAGATCAAGTAAATTAGGGATAGCAAGGATCTTTCTATTTTCCGTGGAAGTTTTATAATATTTTCCCTACTTCAAGGTATAGAAGAGAATGTGTTTTCTATTGTCTAAACAGATACATCAGCACATGTGGGGCAAGGGAGAATGATTAATTCTTACTGTAATTCTAGTGTTAGGAACCTACGATTTTAGAACCATAGGGTCAAAGATTTACATAACAAACTCTTTGAGTGTATTATGATAACTGATGGTTTCATTTTTCTTACTCTGAAAGTTATCAAAACACTCAGGTCTTAGCACAATTTTCAAGATGATTTTCTCTGTTTGATATTGAATATTGCCTGCCAATGTTCGTGTTGGCATTATTCATGTAGTCAAGAAGTGGAAACAACCAAACTGTTCAACTGATTACTGACTAAACAAAACGTGCTATCTCCCTACAATGGAATATGATTCGGCCATGAAAAAGAATAAAATCCTGATCCATGCTACAACATGATGAACCCTGAAAATATACTATGGGACAGAAACCAGTCCCCAAATCCTTTTGTGTCTGATTTTTTAAATAAGAATGTTCAGAGTAGACAGAAAGTAGATAATTGTTTTTCTGCGGGTAGCAGTGGGGATAGGGAATGAATGTTAATGGGTATGAGGTTTTTGGGTGAGGGGATGATAAAAATGTTCTAGAATCAGATAGTCGTTATAGTTGTATAACTGTGACTATACTAAAATCTATTGTATTATATACTTTAAAAGTTGAAATTATACAGCATGTGAAGTACATCTCAACAAAGCTGATTTAAAAAATGCAACCTGGCAATTTTAAAAGGTGACGATTTGATTTAATGAAAAGTTTTGATGTTTAATTGTTAATAAGCAACAAGATAAAAACCAAGCTTAGCAAAGGCTCTGCAAGATTTTCAAATATCTGTTGAATATAAAAACTGAGGTCAATTATCCAAATGTTTAGTATTCTTGATAAACATGATTTGAAAAAATGAATGTAATTTTTATTTTCACAGAATTTTCAGAGAGATAGAATTCGAGCACTACATGTTGAGTCACTAAGTGTGCTAGGTGCAGTGAGCTGTTTCGATTTCAATGACTTTCATTTGCTGAACTTGATCTACTAAACATGAATAGTGATACTTAGACTTCTAATAGTTTTTCTTATTATTTTAAATACTTGTTAAAACTAGTTTAATAGCCTTGTAAATAGCCATTTGTCCACTTTTCTATGAAAGCAGCTGACTAGGTCTGCTCTTAAATATAAAGCAGATCGGTTTTATTGAGATTAATTGATGCATATTCCAGAGAAGAGCAGAACATAGAAAAACACCCTTCCTAACACTTGCCGGGAAAAATATAATCTATATGCTATACAAAATCTCATTTTTGACAAAAATTTTAATCTCTCTCTTGTAAGAAAATTGATAAGCAAAATTGTCTTCTGCTTTTTCCCTCATTTGCATTGTAGCAGAAATATTAAAAAGCAGAAAAAAGAACTTCTTACATTGTTAGAATACTTTACATAGTAAATTTACATCCTAAGAGTATAAGAAAGAAAAGATGGGATTTATAATTCGTATTAGATTAAATAATGACCCTCAACCACATTAGGCTCTAATACCTGGAACCTGTAAATGTTATTTTATTTGGAAAAGGTCTTTGCAGATGCCATTCAGTCAGGAATACTCTTCTGGAATATTCGGGTGGGCCCTAATACAATCACAAGTGTCCTTATGGGGGGAGGCAGAGGAGTTTTAACAGAGATGGAAGAGTATTAGGCAGGGTGATCAAGGAGGCAGAGATGGGAGTGATGCCACCACACACCAAAAAGTGCCAGCAGCCACCAGAAGCTGGGCAAAACAAAGAAGGAATGAATTCTTCCTGAGAGTGTCCCACCAGAGTGCCGTCCTGCCTCCTCTTTGACTTCAGACTTCTAGCCTCCAGAACTTTGAGATAATATATTTGTCACCGTAAGTCACCAAGTTTGGGTTTTCTACAGCATCCACAGAAAACTAATATACCATTCATGACTAGTCATTCCTGGAATGATAAATGTTTTAGATACCTTGCTTAGAGATAGTAAATCAAATGAACAATTTTTTTCAGGGTATTTAATTTTTTTAAAATTTTTTATTTGATCTAAATTCAATTAATTAACATATAATGCATTATTAGTGTCAGAGGTAGAGGTCAGCGACTCATCGGTCTTCTGTAACACCCAGTGCTCCTTACGTCACGTGCCCTCCTTAATGTCCATCACCCAGTTACTCCAGCCCCCCACCTCCCCTCTAGCAGCCCTCGGTTTGTTTCCTGTGATTAAGAGTCCCTTATGGTTTGTCTCCCTCTCTGGTTTTGTCTTATTTTATTTTTCCCTCTCTTCCCCTATGATCCTCTGTTCAAATGGACAATTTTTAAAAATTTCTTAGACTCACAGGCTTAAGATTAAAAGATATTCCCCATGCCACATAGTGTCAAATTCTTACCTGCTTTGAATTTTCCTTTATCATAGACTTTCAACTTAAAGTATCTCTACCAACAAAGAACTCATAGCCTCAACCACCTTTGGGTGGTCCCTGTCTGCCAGAAAGTAAAAAAAAAAATTTTTTTCTTCAGTCTGAGCTGAAATACTCTTTGTAGTTTTTCACCCATTGGTTAATCCTTTAAAGACATATATAGAATATTCACTTGTCCTTTTCCCAATTTGTGGCCCTCTAAAAAACGGAAAACAGCTCCCCAAATCTTCCTTTTTTGAGACTGAAATAATTGCCATTAATTATCAATTTATCATTAGATATGAACCTTTAATCCAATCATTCTTCAAGTTGCTTTCCTGGACCTGTGATACGAGCATCAGGTACCTAATACACGTTAGGAAGGGAAATTCTCAGGCCCCCCTCAGAAACTGCTGAATCACAAACTGCTCCGTGGGACCCAGCAAGCTGTTTTAACAAGACCTCCCACTGATTCTGACACTTGCTGAAGTCTGAGAGCCATTGCTTTTACCTATCCTACAATACTAGCTTTATTATAAATGAGAATCCTGCAATACCCAGAACTATTATTATTTTTCTAGGCAAGATTAGATAATGTTCAAGCTCTATGCCACATTTTTGGAGATTCATTTTAAAAGAAATGTAAAACCTTAAAATGCCATCACCAAAATGTTCAGTTTAACTAATTTCCATAAAACATCAATCAACATTCACTATGCGATTTTAGACTTAAATGTGTGCAATTCTCTGTCCAGGAAAAAACATTCATAAAGGTAATGATCAAGTCAATTAGCAACACAGATAGGGGTACTTTAAAATTTGTAGTATGGTAGCAGGTGTACCAATAATATCATATCAGTATTAACTTAGACACTTAGTGGGTTAATGAACGACAGCTGTGAAATTTGTAGTGATAATCTGATCATATTCAAGTTAGAAGAGGAGCATGGACACAGAGGAAAAGTCAGCTCAACCAGGGATAAGCTTTCATTGTGTGTGTGTGTATGTGTGTAAGGTAGAACTATATTCCATTGTTGAATTCCATCAGTAAGTATTCATTGAATTCAACCCTGTACAGACTTATAGGCACCAGAAATAAAGCAAAAAATAACATGGACAAAAATTTCTGCTGTCACAAATCATGTGTTCTAGTGGAAAGAATATAAATACTTGTATTTATTAGGAACATACGGTATGTCAGACATTGTTCTAAGCACCTTACAGCCTAGGATAAGAGTACTACCATTACCCCTTTAACAGATCAAGTAACAAGTGCAGAGTGATAAACTAAACTAGTAATAGATGAAACCATGAATAAAATCCTCCAGGAGTATGGAGATCATATTCTTAGCTACTGCTTATTGGTTTATAATTCAGAGGGCTTTAAAAAATGATCATGGTTGTGTAAAGAAAATAAGTTTCCAGAATCGTGCACAGTTGAAAAGGAAAGGATCAATGAAATTAGTCATCATTAATGACCAAAAACGTCACCTCATTTCCCATAACAACCATCCAGTGTAGACTACTTCCCAGTGGAAAATCTTAAAATAATGAGTCAAATTCATAAACTTTCTGACACAAAGTTGAGCAAACTCTGCCTTTCAAGTAGGCATGGTAAGACACAAGAATAAGGGATTCTCTACCAAACACTTGCTAGTTGAATGATAGCAAGAAGCCTACCATTAGCAGATATGCCTTTAAGTCTTTACTGTATATTAAAATTTGGACTTTCTCATTGGAAAACACTAATGTGTTCAAAATACCTTATAGTTCTTTTTTAACAAGAGTTCTAGTAAGAAAGCTGTATGGATAGTTTTTGTTGTTGTTGTTGTTGCTGTTGTTGTTGTTGTTGTTGTTGTTGTTGTTGTTGTTGGAAGAGCTTTGTGTATAAAAGGAGAATGACCTAAGTGACCAGGTCATAAAAGTAGATCATTCCAAAGAAGTACCTCGATGCTTCTTGAACCTAATCTGATTGAGCAAAGCCTAATTTCTAGCAACAAACCACATTTACCACGATGATTGATGGTTAATGATTGCCAGGGGAAAGATGGAGATTAAGGGCAGAGATAAGGAAGAAAGCATAGTTTGCAAAAGCCCGCACTTCATGCTCTACACCCTCCTGGGGACCTCTGATGCTGAGGCCGGTTCTCCCCTACGTCCTTAGTTGACTCAACAATGTTTGAGTTTCAAAGTTATAGGAGATATTTTGTCCTACTGAGATGAAAAGATCGAGCTAGAGAGAGCAAGAAAAAACTTGAAAAAAAAAAAAAAGAGACAGTGGAAATTTCCAGAAGCATATAAAGCTGATTTAGAGAGGTAGATGGATAAGGGAAAGTTCTTAAATATTAAATAAAAAATTCAGTTTAATAGGAGGAAAAATGAAAACATTGAGCACCTTACTCCAACCCTTCAGCAGTTGTTGCTGGTCTCCCAGTAACACTAGGAATACACAAAGGCCACAAATCAAGCCATCCTGTATCTTGAACATCCTTTTATATGGGGCCCCAAGTTGCTAACATTGATATCTTGAGCTCTCTCTTCCAAAGGAAAAATGGACTAAATTGCAGCATTGCTCATTCGGTATTAAACATTTCATTCATACTGCCTCCAGTAGCCTTCCTAATATCATTACTCTAAGCAACAACCCCCCTCCACTACTTCTTAGACAACTTATCTCTGTGACGCAGCACATCACAGCACAGCAGCTTATCTCTTGAGCCCAGTGTCATACACACGTGTCTCTTCATTCGTTCTTTGCTCCTGACCTTATCCTTTTTTTCTCACTATGTCGTATACCAGCCCCACACATCTTATCTTCCCCTGACAACTAGTATGATTTTCTGTTCATCAGTACTCTCTCATTCACGTAATCCTTAAACTAGCCTTCCCTGGCAGCCTCAGGCTCCAGTTTTTCTTTCCCTCCGTACTTCCCTAGCACAGTGCCTTTAAACTATTAGCCACAAAATAAATATTTATTGAATAAAGAATGACTCCCCTACCTATACCTACTGAGAAAAACCAGAGAGCATTGAGAGACAAAGAAAGCAAATGTGGGTGAGGAGCCTTGTTCTTCCAGCCCCTCAGGGAGGAAACACCCAGCAACCTGATCAGGTGCACTCATTTTCTCTTCATGTGTGTCCATATTAGCTCCATTGCTGTCACGACTTTCTATAGGTCATGGGAAGAAATGCCATGAGAACATCGAGCCTCTAAGGAGATAGGAAGCCTAAGTCGATCCTTCCCTATTTCACATCGTTATGGAAGCCTGACCTGTTTTTAAGCTAAAGTTTGAGATTCTTCACATCCACAGAAAGGAAGGGACTATTTCTAGACAAAAGACTAAAAGACTTCAGCAAGTCTCAATGTCCCGAAATGGGGGGGAGGGGGAAGCTGAAGTACAGAGAAGTTCTTTAAAATCTCTACTTTGGTATAGATTATAGATGCTTAATGTGTTTACAGAGGTCTTAATCCCTCTTACAGTGAATTGACACATCATCTATCAGTTGTAACAACCTTGTACTAGGCACCTGGCTAACTAAGTGCAATGGCTCAGACATTCATAAACCCAACTTTCTTTTAAAACCCGTGCTCCTGCTCATTTTCAAAGCGTTTTTAGGTTACAATACAGACATAGGTAGTAAGACAATTACAGTCAAATTGTCTTGAGTAACTCTCAAGTTGTCATGAATTATCCTCTCATTTTGTAGACAAAAGTAGTAAAAGACTGTATATGTCTCAAATCACTGAAAATATTTTGAAGGACTCTCACATTTGACACTATGGATGTATTGAGCTAGATAATTCCTTGTTGTGGTCAGCTAGCTCACACGGCTTAGGATACTTGGCAAAACCCCTGGCCTCTACCAACTAGATTCCAGTTACATCCTTCCGGTTGTGAGAATGCAGAATGTCTTAAGTCATTGCCAAATACCCGTGACTGAGAACCACTGGACTGTGGGCATTGAGTGAGGTAAATTAGGGGCTGTCATACAACCTTATGAAGCTAAGTGGAGACAGGGAAAACTAGAGCCTGTGCGTGTCTAAGTCTAGGGGGAGTTTGATTTTCCAAGACTCAGAAACATCCTGCACTTTGTTTTTTCCACATATTCCTCCAGATGTGTGGGATTAAAGAGATAACACTGTGCTTGACAGAGAAACCTTCATCTAACAATAGAGCTTTGTTGACCAGAGAATATATTACAAATGACATATTGAATTGAATTAAAAAATGAAAGGAGAAAATGTTAATACTTCATTTATTGTTAAGCATCATACTTTATTATTTGTTTCAAATTTCTACTTGGATTAGATTACATGGCATTGATTTGATGGTTTAGGTTGAGTTTGGTCATTAGGTGGACTACAATACTTCTAAGGTACTGTAAGACCTGAAACTATAAAATACATAGAAGAAAACATAGGCAAATAAGCCCCTTGATACTGGTCATGGCGATGGTTTTGACACCAATAGGCAAAGGAACGAAAGCAAAAATAAACAAGAGAGACTATTAAAAAACTTCTGCACAAAAAAAGAAATTATCAACAAAACAAAAAGGCAACCTACTGAATGGATTTGCAAAAATATTTGCAAATCATATATCTGGTAAAACTAATATCCAAAATATATGAAGAATTCATGTAGCTCTGACTTGCATTACCCAAAAAATAAATTCAATTTAAAAAATGGGCAGAAGATCTGAATAGATATGCTTCCAAAGAGGACAACAGGTACATGAAACGATGCTCAACATCATTAATTATCAGAAAAATGCAAATTAAAACCACAATGGGACACCACCTCACGCCTCTTAGAATGTCTATTACCAAAAAGACAAGAAAAAAACAAGTACTGGCAAGGATGTGGACAAAAGGGAACACTTGTGTGCTGTGGGTGGGAGTGTAATTCGGTACAGCCACTATGGAAAACAGTATGGAGGTTCCTCAAAAAATTAAAAATAGAACTACCATACAATCCATCAATCCACTTCCGAGCATGTATTCAAAGAAAAGGAAAACACTAACTCAAAAAGGTATATGTACCCCCATGTTCACTGCAGCATTATTTACATCAGCCAAGATATGGAAACAATCTAAGTGCCCACTGATGGATGAATAGATAAAGGAGATGTGGTATATATTTACAGTGGAATATTATTCAGCCACAACAAGGAATGAAATCTTGTCAGTTGTGATAACATGGATAAATCTCAAGGCCATTATGCTCAGTGAAATAAGTCAGACAGAAAATGACAAATACCATATGGTCTCTCTTATACGTGTAATCTTAAAAAAAAATCTCATAGATAGAGATAACAGATTGGTGGTTGCAGAGACGGGATGGGGGTGAGAAAAATGTGCAAAACTAAATTAAGTAGATAAAATAAAAGTATCATACATAAAAAGAAAAATTTTGACATCTAACCTGAAGAATTTAAGGTACTCATCACTTTTGATTTGTAATATCAAATAAAAACTTCAGAAGGGATAAAAAGAAGTAGATAAAGAAGAATAAATAAATGAATTAGATAAGTAGAAAAACTACAACAGATGATGGGGAAAATCTAGAAATGCATTAAGTGTTCAAAAATATTTTATGAAGCATTACTTGGAAAAGAGTAGGCAGGAAGCATTAGATACTTGGTTAAAACTCGTATGGCAGGTGCAGTAAGGGCATTCCTGCTTGTCTATGCCATGACATAGACTGGTATCATTTTTAGTTTTCAGTGTTTTCTCTGGAGAATCTCATCTTTTTTGTGAAGCTGTTATGAGTAACGTAGCCAAGAGAGGTGTATAAAAAGCACAGGTGAGGCATGTGGCTGATAATAATATAGAAGGATGATGTCTTAGTCCAAGGGCTCCATTTTGCCAGTGTCTTCCCTTAACAGAATATTATGCGCTGTTTTAAAAGGAGTAGGAAGGAAGCGGGAGGAGAACACACCTTGCCCTTTCAGTACCAGAGCTCTCTAGAAATTCTCAACATTGTTCACCTCTGGCACTGCTCCACCTCCCACTGATTTTGCTTTGATGATTTAACTTCATACACTCTACACATCTTGAAAACAATTATAAGTGATTAGTAGAAATGATGGTCCATGAAAAGGGCAGATGGCACAACAATAACGGAAGCAATTACTGTTCAAATACTTCATATTGGCTTATGCATTATGTACCATACTTTGCAAAGATTTTTGGAGAGGCGGGACAATGATCCCAGAAAGCAGAATTCTCCTCACCTTTTATAAGAATGAAGATATATGCTTATAGATTTATGCAAATTCCATAATGTCTATTTAGCCATATTCTGACTTGCATTACCCAAGACAAATCCCATTATCTTCGGCAAGATGGGCATGCAAGTATTTAAGGGCAGAATGTGTTTCTAAGTGAATAAACTGTGAGCAACTGTAAGAATAAAATGCTCTGTTGTATTGAGGTTTTCGGGGTTAGCATAAACTATAAAGAGTAGCTCAGATGGCTTGCACATGGCTTCGGAGCCCCAGATAAGCTTATTGAAATCAGCCTGTTCTGCTCATATTTGTTATTCAAGTAAATGGACCCTGAAACCATAAGATAAGTAATAAAACTAATAGTGCATTCATCAGTTAGAGCTACCTAAACTGTTCCTAAATGCACATTTAACTTTTAGTGTGACATTTGTTTATTGTACTATTTTAAAAAAGAATTGTTGTTTTGAAGACATTTTATTATTGTCAGTTATCACTAAAATCATTCTGCTTTAGCATTTTACCTTGGTGTTATTTATATCTGTGATCTAAAGATGAGCCCCCAACCCTCAATATCTAGGAATTTAGAAAAACCAGATGCTGGTTGGGTAATGGTAACACATTCCAGAAACTTCTATGTGCCCCTCCAGTCATCACAATTATGTCGTCTCCTCTAGATAGACTCGTCATATTGGCAAGAGTGATGTAAAGAATCCAAAAGAGATTTTCATTCAGATGGTCTGGAACAGAGCCCAAGATGCCAAATTTTAAAATAAATGTCTCAAAGATGCTAGTGGAAATAAGTCACAGATTTTTATAAACATAGGTCAATTGACTTATTTAGAATATGAATAAGACTTCCCACAAGTCAACACCAATTCGATATGAGAGCATCAAAATGTCTGTTGTACTAGACAAATGCCTGATCAGAACACGGGAAAAAAATCTTCACATTTTAGAATAGCCCTGTATTATTTGACATCCCTGTGCATTCCTGTGTGTGTGTGTACAGAAGCTTGTGAACACTTTTTATAGATTTGTGAGGCTGTTGATCTCTGCTTTATGAGATCAAAAGTGTCAACATCATCATGTTGAATTAAGAAAATGTTATTTATGCCAAGGGCATTTTGGGTATATTTTTAAAAATAAGTTCTTGTGGTTTCTGAATTTCTATAGGCAAATACTGGGGTGTTTGTAGCTGGGATTAGCCTGTGGCATTTTTCCCAAATAAGGGGTTATTGGTTAAGATATGGTAGGCTGATAGCAAAAGTAATTTAGATACTCCCTTTTGGATTTTAATATAAGGAATGGACAGCAATTAAACATTTATACAATGAATCAAGTTCCCTAAAATGTTATTATCCTTCCTTGCCCAGCTAAAACCCTTTCCTACATCCTGCTATCTGCAAACCCACTAGTGTCTTTTCTTCCCTCACACACCAACATTTATAAAAGATCATTCTTCTTAACTCTACCTTTTCACCTACTTTATTGAATGAAATGTTTTCCAGATCTCCCGCTTTCCAGGGACGCCTGGGTGGCTCAATCGGTTAAGTGTCTGCCTTCGGCTCAGGTCATGATCCTAAGGTCCTGGGATCAAGTCCTGCATCGGGTTCCCTGTGCAGCAGGGAGCCTGCTTCTCCCTCTGCCTGCCACTCCCCCTGCTCGTGCTCTCTCTCTCTCTCTCTCTCTGACAAATAAATAAATAAAACCTAAAAGAAAACAAAAACAAAAACAGATCTCCAGCTTTCCTGAAACTCTTCTGGCAATGGAAAACAACAACAACAACAACAACAAAAAACATGTTAATGATCAGATCCAATAATATCCTTTTAGTATTCAAGTCACGAAATCTTTCTTCATTATTTATGACTCCTTATAATCCACTTTATTTGCAAACCCCCTACTTTATTCTCATCCAAATACCATTCTCTTCTAGTTCTCTTGTGCTGAGATGACATTTTTCTTGTCTCTTTTCTAAAGTGTTTTTCTTTGGATCTTTCCTACCCACTCTGCATGCTCCACCTGTGAAATCAGAATGATTCTCTTGGCTCCAACCACCACTATATGCCATGTTTCTGAAATCTAGGGTCCAATCCAGCATCCCTCCTGAAATACAGGTCTGTATTTGTCAAGCTACATTCTTCCACCTAGATGCCACACTATGTCATTCAGGATCTTGGCAGGAAGCAGAAGTAACACTGACATGTGATTCTAAAGAGAAATTGATGATCTGTGGGTAAAGTTACAGAAAGAAAGAAATGTTAAGACCCTGAGGGACTTGCTAGAGCTGGAGGATGTTACCAGCACTCCTGAGGAGGTAGAGAGCACACAGGGTACAGGGGTTTACCCTGGATGAGAAGCTGATGAGCCAGGAAGGGAGACAGAAATTTACAAAGATAGTCAACATTGTTGTGACTGACATAATAATTGTTCTCTCTCCACACAAAAATGTGTTTTGCGTTTTTGTGACACAGCCCTAGCCTGATACTAAGGAAAATTAATCTGGGCCAATTACCTTTCTTTCTGCCAGATAAATTCAAACTGTGCATAGTAAGAAATATTAAATTCTGAATTTATCTCAAGGCAATTTATCTGGCACTTTATATTTGGCTTCCTAAAGATAATGGCAGATGAGCGATGATAATCATTTTTCTACAAAGTATGCTTGTTACCTTTAAAGAGATAACATCACTTCCATCATCAAATTTTCTTAATCAAAAAAATATTTTCTCTAGGGGAAGCTTCATATCGAGTATTAGGAAAATATTCTTTAAAATTTAAGTAAACGTCAAAAACTTGAGACAATACGAAAATGGCTCTAAATATTATAGAATTGCTAAATTCTCTATAGGTCCAAATGGAAGGATAATTCTAGTTTTTGACACTATAAATCCAGTTAAAACATATTAATATCTTGCTTAGGGTCTTTAAAGGTCGTTGTACGGTGTACGAGACAAAATATCTGGTAATTTGCCTTGTCATTACTTTCAGTCAGTCTAGAAAATGTAAAATGTCCTGTATCTGTATTAAATTTGAACATTAATGACATAGTGGTTTGTGTTTAAAAGCAAATCCATCTTTTTTGCACAAAATATATATTGCACAGATTCTCAGCAAATGAACTTTTGTTATGTACTTGCCCTTGTTAAACACCCACAAAAATGTTTTTTTATCTATTATTATCTTTCATGCTATGCCCCTATTTACAGAACCTTTCTTCATTTTTTAGCGTTTATGAATTTTTAAAAACATAGCATAGAATGCATATACAGAATACTTGATTGTAAGGATAATTCTTCCTCAGACTTTACCACCCTTAGAGAACAGAAAAGGAGCCCTCATTTCTCTATTTTTGCATTAAAAATAAATAAAAATGGTATCCTTGTTTCATAAAAAAGTAAATTATAAAAAGTACGTTTTTATTCAAATTTATTCAGAATCATAACAGTGAACAAAGAGATAATGATTGTCCAAATAAATTGTTTTATACAGCTGGCTTTTTGTTGTTGTTGTTGTTTTTCTTCCCTTGGGTTTAACTCCGTTTGAGATTATTCAGCCTGGAAAATGTGGTAATAGCGCTTAAAATATCTTACTTGATAAAACAAACGCACAATTCTGCAGCTGAGTGAAGAACGAGCATCATCATTACCTCTCTGCTTTGTTGGTGGATTTAGTTCGTGTTAGCTCTGCTTCCAGAGGCTGGGGGATTGCATGTTTCTCATTAAAATGGAACTATGAAGAATTAAAAGTCAAACACGAGACACAATTTATTTTCCTATGTTATATTACAGTGTTTAGTTAGGAGAACTTTAACTGAAAACACTATATGGTGTGTAATACCCATGGATTAGCCAAATGGGTGGCCCAGGGCATACAAGAAAAAACATATTCGTTTGAGTTCCATAGAATTTTTAATTTCACGTGTTTTTACAGATGGAGAACCTAATCGCGGAGAATGTAGCTAACTTGTGCATGTTATCACACAGTTGCTTATTGGAACAAATGGCAGTCGAAGTCATGTCTTCCGGCTTCTCCATGTACAAGGTAGCTGAGAACACATCATTCCCCTTTTGTTTCCCAATATGCCAGTGTTTTCCTTACTTGCATGTGAGGCAGAATGTATGTTGAATGATGTCAGAATTTCCGAAGACACCATCGTATCTTTTGTAGTGACAGAAGCCTGTTAATTTCAGTCCCCTACATTGCGCAGCTGCTGAATATATTCTCCTTCCTGAGACTGAAATATTCAGGTGGAAGTAATCCCCAAGGCTCAGAAGTCGCTGATGATAACACAGTGAGGCACCTTTAGATGTATGCAGTATTTAATGGTTCACAAATTTTCATTTGCCTGAGTTCAATCTTTCTCAACATCTCACCAGAATCACCCTTTGTTATCTAAAATAAATGTAAATATAACAGCTGTATGTTACTATTAGTAGATTTTTAAAAATAAGTTACAAATGAATCACAATTTTACATAATTTTGATTTAATAAATGACAAAGACATGAATCTTCTTAAACTTCAAAAATTACAGAATGTAGATATATTATTTATTCGATTTACAGGGATTCCTTGTTTATTTACAGATTTCTAGATTCCCTATAGTACGTCTGAGTCTCTCTGGAATTCACCACCAGTAATTTGAGAACCTCTTTCTAATTTATTGTGAACTTGCTGATTAGGGTGTTGTTATGTTCACTTTTTAATTTTGTAATGGATATATAATTAAGATATAAATCGGTGCACAGATAGTAAGAGTTCAAGCTGATACATTTTGACAGTCGTGTAGGCTTCTGTAACCAACACCCAAAACAAGACCTAGGGCATTTCCTTCTGTAGAGAGTCTCTCTACATCTCTACTCCACCTCCCACCCTACCTCCTACCCAGAGGCAACCACGTACCTGACTCTCACCATTACACATTAGGATTGCCTGTTATACAATTTCAAATAAATGGATGATGCAGTCTGTATGCTTTTTTTTTTTCTGCCTCCTTTTACTTAGCATAATGTTTTTAAGATTTATCCATATTGTTGCATGTATCAGTAATTTGTACCTTTTTTGTGTCTGAGTAACGTTCCACTGTAAGTCATACCACAATTTGTTCATTTTCATTTGATAGACATTTAGGTTGTCATCAGTTCTGAGCTTCTTTGGTGCTATGGAAATTCAAGTACAAGTCTGTTTATGGACGTACGTTTTCATTTCACTTAAGTAAATACCTAGAATTGGAAGTATTTGCTTGTAGATATGCTTTGCTTTATAATAAATTGTCAAAAAGTTTTCTAAAGTGGTCATAATACTCCACACTCGGAGTAGTAATATATATGCATTCCACATACTCAAAATCTTGTCAGCATTAGAATATGCCAGCTGTTTTCATTTTAGCCATTTCAGTAGATGAGAAATGGTATCTCACTTTACTTTTAGTTTGTATTTCCTCAATGGCTAATGATACGAGCACCTTTTCATATATTTAACCATTTATATACGTTTCGTGATACGCCTGTTCAAGTCTGTAGCCCCCTTTTTAATTTGGTTGCTTACCTTTGATATTGCTGATTTGTTGAATTCAACTATGCCCTTGATGATCTTCTATCTGCAAGATCTGTCCATTTCTGATAGAGGGTCTTGGAATCTCCAATACGGTAGTGAATTCATCGGTTTCTCTTGGCAGCTCTATTACATTTTGCCTCCCACGGTTTGATGCTCTGTTGTTAGGCTCCTACATGAGAAGGATTATAATGTTTTCTTGCAGAGCTGACTCCTCTATTATGTGATGCCCTCTTTATCCCTGAAAACTTTCCTTGTCTTGAAGACTGTTCATCTGACATTAATAGAGCTATTTCTGCTTTTTTAAAATTAGTGTGAGCACGGTATATTTGTCTCCATCCATTTACCTGTAATTTATGTGTCTTTATAGTTAAAGTGGGTTTCTCATGATACCATATAGTTGGGTTTAGTTTTTTGATCTACTCTGACAGTATGTCTTTTAATTGGTGAAGACCGTTGGTGTTCAAAGTGATCATTGATGCAGTTGAATATCTTGAATATTTGTTTGTGTTTTCTATTTGTTGTTCTTTGTACCTAGTTTTGTGTTCCACTCTTTTTCTGCTTTTGTGGTTTTAATTGAGCATTTTATATTACCCCATATCTCTCCTTTCTTAGCTTATTAGATACATCTCTTTTATTACTTTTTTTAGTAGTTGCCCTACAGTTTGCAATATTGATTTACAGTTAATCCAAGTCTACTTTCTTTCTTTTCTTTTTCTGGATATTTATTTATTTATTTATTTATTTATTGGGGGGTGAGAGAGAGAGAGAGCACAAGCAAGGGGAGCAGCAGAGGGAGAAGAAGAGGCAGACTCCCAGACGAGCAGGAAGCCCAATGCAGGGCTGGATCCCAGGATCCTGGGATCATGACCTGAGCTGAGCCGAAGGCAGATGCTTAACCGACTGAGCCACCCCAGGTGCCCCCCAAGTCTACTTTCAAATGACACTATACCACTTTGTGGATAGTGTGAGTGCTTTATAGGTTTTTTGGTTTCGTTTTGTTTTGGCATTTATCCTACTTGGTGTTCTCTGACCTTTCTGGATCTGTGCTTGGTGTCTAACATTAATTTGAGGGATATTCTCAGTCACTGCTGTATCAAATATTTCGTCTGTTTCTTTCTTCTTCCTCTGTGTGTATGTTACACCTTTGCAATTGTCCAAAAGTCCTTGGATATTATGTTTTGTTTTGTTTTGTTCTTTTAGTCTTTGTATTCTTTGCTTTTCAATTTTTAGGGATTCTATTGATATATCCTCTATCTCAGAGATTCTTTCCTCAGCTGTGTCCAGTCTACTAATAAACCCATTGAAGGCATTCTTCATTTCCGTTATAGTGTTTTTGATCTCAAGTGTTTCTTTTGGTTCTTTGTTAGGATTTCCAGCTCTTTGCTTACATTGTCCATCTGATCTTGCATGCTGTCTACTTTATCCATTAGAACTCCTGGCATATTAATTATAGTTGTTTTAAATTTCTGGTCAAATAATTCCAATATGCCTGCCATGTCTTCTTTTGATGTTTGCTCTGTGTCTTCAAATTGTTTTTTGCTTTTTGGTATGCATTGTATTGTTTTATGAGAGTACCACAGGAGACACTGGGTAAAAAGAACTGCTATAAATATGCCTTTAGTCATGTGGTGGTAAAGGTGAGGGTGAGGAATGTTCTATTGTCCTACAATTGGACCTCAGTCTCTTTGTGAGCCCATGCCTCTGGGCTATGAGCTTCACAAGTATTTCTCATGTTTTTCCTCTCCATAGGATGGCTGGAGTTGAGGGTTTTCCTTCACCCAGTTCAGTTAGGCTCTGATAATACTCCAGCAGGCTAGGTTCTGGTTAACTAGCTTCTTTCGAAGGCAGGCCCAGTGAAAAATTATTACTGATTTGCAAAAGTTATTTTTATATGTTGAATAAAAGTCCTTTTTTGATATATGTACTGCAAACATTTTTCCAAACCTTTGGGGTTAGTATTCATTTTTACATCAGTGTCTTTTGATGAGCATACATTTTCTATTTTAATAAAGTCAAATTAAAATTTTGGGATTATTTAACTTCATTAGAGTCATGAAGGTGTTCTTTTATATTTTCTTCTAGAAGTTTTGTTGATCTAGCTTTTGAATTTAAGTCTATAATTTACCTTGACTTGAACATTTCTGTATAGAGCAAGGCAGGTTAATGAAGTGAGGTTTATTTTTTTTTTCTGTACTGACATCCAGTTGTTCCAACATCAAAACTTTTCCCATTCGTACCTTTGAAGAAAATCAAATTGCCACTTTAAGTGTGGGTCTATTTCTGGCTTTCTATCTTGCTCCACTGATCTGTTTGTTGTTATACCAATACAACACTGTATTGATTACTTTAGCCTAGTAAGGAATCTGAAATAAGATAGTGCAAATCACACATCTTTGTTCTTTATAAGATTGTATGTGTAATTTTACATAATTTGCATTCCATGTAAATTTGAATATCAGCTTGGTAACTTAACAAAGCCTGCTAAAATATTGATAGAGATTACTTTGAATATTTTAATCAATTTGGGAAATATATTAACAATGCTCTCTTCTAATCCGTGAATATATCTTTACACTTCTTTGTGTGTTTTATAGTTATCTCAGCAACATTTTGTACTTTAGAACACAGTCATTGCACGTCTTGTTACGTTTATTCCTATTTGAGTTCTTATTGTAAATATTTTTAAATTTTTATTTCCCATTTGTTCATTACAGAAATACCCTTGATTTTTTGTACACTAACCTTGTATACATACAACCTTGCTAAATTTATTTTTACTGAGGGTTTTCCTTTTGTAGATTCCATAGGGATTTCTAAGTATACAATCATGTCATTCATTTAAAAAATATAGTATAACTTTTGCTTTATGCTCTCAATGCTTTATATTGTTTTATCTTCCCTTACTGTACTAGTAAGGTCTTCCACTATAATGTTGAATAGAAGTGATAAAAGCTGACATCCGTGTCTTGTTCCTACTCCTAAGGGAAAAGAGTTTAATGTTCTACCATTAGTTATAATGTTATCTGTAGGTTTATCAGAGATATCTTTTATGAGAGTAAGGAAGTTCCATTCTACTTGAAGTGTTCTGGGAGTTTTTATTATAAAAGAATGTTAAATTTTGTCATCTGATATGTATTTCTTTTTTATTCTGTTAATAGGATGGCTTATTTTGATTTTCAAATGTTAAACCAATCTTGCATTCTGAGATAATTTCCACTTATTATAATGTATTATTCTTATGTTTTGCTAATATTTTAATAAAGATTTTTACATGAATGTTTATTAGGTATGATGGACTATGTTTTTCTGTTCTTACAATGTTGTTGTCAGGATTTGGTATCAGGATTATAATGGTCTCCGGAAAATCATTGAGACGTTTACCTTCCTCTTTTACATTCTGAAAGAGTTTATAAAGATTTGGTATATTTTCTTCTTTCTTCTTCTTCTCTGACTTTCTTCAGAGTCCTTGAATGGTAGGGCAAATAATTTGAATTATTTCAAATAATTCACTGGAGACCATCTGGATCTGGAGTTTTATTCATGGCAATACTTAAGATTACAAATTAAATATTTTATTAGATATGTGGATGTTTAGATTTTCTATATTATCTTGTATCAATTTTGCTAAGCTGATTTTTTAAAGGAATGTTTCCATTTTATATAATTTGTCAAATTTATTCAAAGTTGCTCATAGTGTCCCTTTTTTTCATATTTTTGTACAGTATGTACTGATCTGACCCTTTTCATTACTGATGTTGGTAATTTGTGTCTCCTTTCTTTTTTAATCTTTTTGAAAAGCCTTACTAAATGTTGATTAAAGTATTTTTTTAAAAAAATAGCTCTTGGTTTTATTCGTTTTCTCTCTTATTGCTCTTTTGTATTTCTTTGATTTCTGCTCTCATTTTTTCCTCTTTTAGTTTAGGTGTAAGTTCTTCTTTTTCTGTCTCTTTAATGTAGAACCTTAGATAATTTAATCTAAGTATTTATTTTTAAGATTTTATTTATTTGAGAGGGAGAGAGAACACAAGCAAGGAGAGCAGCTGAGGGAGAGGTAAAAGCAGGCTCCCAGCTGGGCAGAGAGCCTAATGCAGGGATCATGGGATCCTGGGATCATGACCTGAGCCAAAGGCAGATGCTTAACTGACTGAGCCATCCAGGTGCCCCTCTAAGTATTATTTTTAATGTAAGATTTTAAAGCTATAGATCATTCTTTAAGCATGAATTTAATTACATTTCACAAGTTTGGATATGTTGTGCTTTCATTATCATTCATTCCAAATCAAACTTTATTTTCCCTCTGATTTCTTTCTTTCTTTTTTTTTTTTTTTTTAATTTTGGTTTACAAATTCCAACCCCGAGATCAATGGTCTCATGCTCTACCAACTGAGCCAAACAGGTGCCCCTTCCCTCTGATTTCTTCTTCACCCAACAGGTTATCTAGGATGCATTGATTCATTTCTAGATATTTGCTAACTTTTTGGATATCTTCTTAATTTCTAATTTAAAACCATTCATCAGACAAAATATTCTCAGCTAATTTAAACTTATAATATTTATTGAGACTTGTTTTATGGCCCAAACTGTGTTTACACGTAAGGATATTTTTTCCACAGTTGTTTTATGTAATGTTTTATTAATATCAAAAAGTTGACAATGTTAATCAAATCTTCTATATTCTTATTTTGTATTCTCTTATTTATTCTATCAACTGGCAAGAGAGCGGTATGAAAATCTCCAGCAATGTTACTGAGGTCCAACATATTCTGTTTCTTATGGTTTAAAGTTCTGTTATTAGATGTGTACACATTTAAGATTAACTTTTATAAATGTATATTTTTCAGGCAAACCTTATTATTTGTATTAGTATGCTGAAAATCTGTGGCCAGTGAGGTCTACAGAGTGAAAAAGAGTGACAGGTATTTCTAAATCATGTCTAAAATTTGAGCGCCTGCTTGCTCAGTTGGTTAAACGTCCCCCAACTCTTTGACATCTCAGGTCATGATCTCAAGGTCCTGATATCAAGACCCACCTCAGGCTCTGTGCTGGGCATGGAGCCTGCTTAAGATTCTCTCTCTCCCTCTCCCTCTGCCCCTCCCCACATGTTCATGTTCACGTGCTCTCTCTCTCTCTGTAAAAAAATAAAATAAATAAAATTTACATCTTGTCTTTCACCGAAAACATCTAGAAAAAGTCGTAACCAAGTGTGAAATTCACTATTCTCAAGATCCCTGTCAGGTATGGTCCCTTGTTAAAAAGACATAAAGAAAAATTAGTCACCAAGAATCAAATATTAGGAAACTCAAGAACCAAATTAAACAACTCCTTTTAATTAGGTTTTTGAAACAACAAATGGCCATTTTGATTATTTCTCTGTTGTTTTCCATTCTGTTGTCTCCTACTACATCCAAATAAGACTATCAAGGAAGTTTTGTTTTATTAGTTTACAGGGTTTCCTTGACTAATGTCTCAGTGACTTTGGAAGCAGCATTTTGGAGAGAAAGTAAATTTTGCAGAGTCCTTGAATGGTAGGGCAACTGGGGGCAGATTTTATGGAGGACCATCAGGAAGAGCAGTGAAATAAGCTCTCACAGAATTACAACAAGCATCCGAATCAAGTCACACAAAGTAGATAGCATTGGAATAAACTGAAATAATTGGCAATTGTAGTTATTTCATTTCATTTATATTTTGCTCTTTGTTTGCTTGTTTATTTATTTTATTATTCTCTAACAACTTAAGAGCTACATATTGGTCATAACCTGAATTATCACTAATAAGAAGACAGCTATTATTTTTACTTTGGAATATTTTTTTCTTCAAAAAAAATAACAAGAACACTGCTAGTGAGCTAGAATTTGCCCTTTCCTTGCCGAGAGGGAATTCTTTTTTTTTTTTTTTTTTTTTTTTAAGATTTTATTTATTTATTTGAGAGAGAGAGAGATTAAGAGCAAGCATGAGCGAGGGGGAGGGGCAGAGGGAGAGGGAGAAGCAGACCTTTTGCTGAGCAGGGAGCCCAATGCCAGGGCTCAATCCCAAGACTCTGAGATCATGACCTCAGCCAAAAGCAGGCACTTAACCGACTAAGCCACCCTGGTACCCCCCTCCTTTTTTTTAATGCTAAGGGAGAAGTCTATGTATGCTTACTATTCACTATTGCAGTTGAGTTCAACTTACAGATACTAGAGGAACAGAAATATCCATAGTCTTAACTGTGACCTATTGTCTCTTTAACAGTTTGAAGAAAGTTTGTAGAGAAGTCTGGCAAAATTGTCATGCAGGAATAAATCTCTTCTTAAAAAAAATACTTCACTCTATTTCTTGCAAGACAATGCCTTTTTTCGGGGTGACATTTTTCTAAGTGTAAGTAAAGTTACAATTTTCAGAATAGATCAACATGTAGAATCATGACTCTGTCTCTTTTCAATAGACTCCTACAATAAGCACTATGTCTCTGATACTTTGTACATGTCCAAATCTTTTGCTTCTTCCACGAAGCCAAATGTGTTCCAAAGTGTGTTTATAAATCAATATTTAGGGATCAGACCAAAAATGAGAAAAAACATTATTTTAAAGCATTTTTATGGATAAATGATCACATGTTTGTATCTGTAAGAATGAGTATCTTTTAATCAAATATCTAATCTTCTCTGCAATAAAACATAAACCCCAAATACAGATATCTCACAAATATGAATTTATTTTACTTTTACCATTTGTTGCACGTATAAAAATACCTATTTTACTAAGAAGAAATATCATGAGAAATTAGGTTTAAATTTAATTTTGTAAGTGAGCTCTCTTTATTCAAGATAATTACTTATTTTGTATGCTTCAGGATATTATAGATAACTCAAGATGATGGTTCTTGATGACACTAGTAACACCCACTCAATATCAGCACCTGTGTAGAAGTCAAGATAGTTTCAGAAGAGTTTATAAAGTCCTTCCTTTTTAAGAACTGTTAATTTGTATTTTTGAATATTCTTTTTAGGATTGCTAATTGCTAGGATGTTCGAAGGACATTACTGCCTGTTTTAGAAGGAACTTAAAAATCAGCATTATTACCTTAAGGAGTTATTGGGTTTTGAAATATTAATTTTTGGAGATCACTGTGTTTCTAAATGTTATAGGATGCCTAGAGGAGACACAGTCTCTGTTCTAACCAGAAATATTCCAAAGAAATTAAATGATAACTTAAAACATAATGCATAGATTTGAAAACTTTGTAAGTACTTAGGTGGTTCTTTAATATGGTTCATTGTTACGAAGTTATGATTGAGTATATAGTGAATTAAGTTATACATAAGTAAAAACAGTGGCATACTTTTGCAAAATACAATTAATATCCTTACATTTGAAAGAACTATGTGGCTCACAACTGAAAAAATTAGGCAATAATCAAGTAGTACTACTGATGTTAAAATCCATTCCGGAGGTATAAAATTTTTTCGCTTGGCTAATAGCAACTGTTCTATTATTTCCCAATGATTTCCTTTCCTGTTAGTTTTCTCTTGGATAACGTAAGTTCAACTTTATGATGCAGGTAAGATTCTTGGTCACCCAATCCTTCTGGTGAATCTGGTTCAATCTCAAGCGACAATTGTAAATTTCACCTTTACATACTATATTCCTTATGTTCCCCAGCTCTTGTCAACCTCTATTTTTTCCAGATTCTACGGTATTAACACTTAAATATCTCCCCTTAGCATAATTTTTATGCCGGTCAGTGTTAGATGAAAATATGTAATACTTCATAACCCAGTTTGCACTCTGCTTGAAGACAAATACCCCCACCACAGATTTCAGTAGTCTCTACATTTCCCAGTACAATGTTGCAATATCCCTAGTTTGACTAGCAGCAACATTACTATTACAGTAACTTAGGCAAATTTTCAGTCAGCAGGTACAAGTATTATTCATTTTATAAGTGAAAATTTATATTCTTAAGACTACTGGATTCTGAAAGAATACAGAATAAACTTCATTCCTCTTTTAAATAGCAATCCTTCTGATCTATAAATATAGCCATGGAGTCATTTGTAGGCTATTTTCTAAGAAATAAATCTTTGTCTCTTTAGATTCTCTCTTCTGGTTGTTAGACTATCATCCTACTGCAGGTATATTTTGCTTTTTTCAATTTTCTTATAAAATATGTCCAGGAGAACTGAACATGTATCCTAAATGTGGTTGTCAAGAACTGTGAAGGGTGAGGTTTCATCCTCATTACAAACTAACAAGTTAGTCTGCCATAGTTTCATGGATACTGACAGATGACATGAGATCCTTTCATCAGAGACAATGGACTTTATTACTCACTGCATAGCAGACAGAATGAACTTTATGTTTTCATCAACCTACCTTGCTCTCAAAGTCAAACAAGGTTGACAGAGAGCAGGCAAGGTTGATGCTAAGCAGGCAGTAGGTTTGTGTTACAGCTGAGGACCACCTGAGGAAAACCTAGGAAAGCTTAATCTTTACACTGAGCTGTTCGCAACTTTACTTTGTGGGAGACATTATCCTTATTATACTGAACAGAGAACATACTTGCTCTGTGCTCCAGAGAAAAACGCTATTTCTATCTACAAAGGATATATAAACTATGTTTGCTATGTTTTCTATGCAAACATCCTTGAAAAGATAGTCCAGAACAAAAGCTGTCAGTTATTCTCTTCTCAAGACATGTAGACACGTGTATTGTCTTTCAACAGCCCACTCTTTAATTTAGATCACAGTGAAATTGTGGATATCTTTTAAAATACAAAGTGATGGTAATTCACAGACAAAAGATATGCTCCCACACATTTGTAGAATATAGCACTCAATTTTGATTCTTTATTAAGGCCCCTTGCTCTTCCATACACATGGCAGTGTTACGTGGTGAACAAATACAACAGTATTTTTGTTTGAGTTGGTTACCAAAACAGAAATTCAATAGTGCAATTGTATATAGAGCCAATAAGATGATTTCCTTTCAGATCATGTAATCACACAGCCATGTTACACAGGTTCAGTTTTCCAAGAATTCCTTTCTTAGCTAGAGTAGAGGTGGATAGGAATTGTATTCCAGCATACATCAAATCAGTTAAGAGTTCACCAAAAGTCTAACTAACCCTGTAGCAATGAGTAAAATGTGTGTTTTCTGACCAGGAAGACTCCAAGGTACCACAGTAGGGTATTTGATTCATTTTGTGAGAAGAATTTTATTTTTCAATTTTTTTTACAATTACACGTTATTATTGTTGTTGTTGTTGTTATTGTTATTATTTTGCATTATCTTGACACCTTGATAACCCTGGCAGGACAAAGAATATTTTAAAACTTAAAAATAATAACAATGAATTATAAGTATAATAATTTTCCATTTAAGCTCTCAAATCAGCACATAGGTTAATAGAAGTCTCCAAGATGGAAAACATGTACCTCTAGGGTGTTAAACAGTCTGTTCCAAAGCAGGGCTATTTCTAGTTTGGAATATTTAAAGCAATGTTTTAAGACTCAAAAACTTTCACAATATGCTTAGGACTTGATTGCTTTGTCAAATGTCTCCAATCTTGTGAAAATATTCCCTGATATTTAATTAACTGAAACCTTCTTCTCTTCAGATGTAACCTCAATTGTAATTAGAAATGCATGTGTCAACATTTCTAATTAGTGGTGGTAATTAATATTTATTGAGGGTGCACAGGGCAGGTGGTGATGTTCTAGACCCTTGAGTAGCATGAACAGAATTTCAGAGAAAAAACTTTACGGCTGCGTATACATGGTAAAGCACACTCACAGGGCTTGGAAATGAAAGGGTAAGGAGTCAGATTAGTGATTGTCGTGTCACTCCAATATGTTAAAGTTCACAATGGAGAAACAAGCCAGGATAAAAACGGTCTGCTTAATTTCCTCCCCCCACTTCAAATCTGTATTTCACTTCTCACAATTTGATTATCTAAGCCTGGATAACTAATGAAGATTTATAACAAACTCATTGAGGCAGCTGTTTAGAAAAGAAAATTATAATTTTAGAAAAGCAGCAAATACAAAAAATATGATTTGTTTAAAAAAATCGACAATAACTATGGACATGGAAAATGTCAAATTTAGTAAGCTATAATGGCAAAGTGTAGGTTCAATATGGTATGTTTATGCTGAATTTTAATTTTCTATGATCATTATCTGACTCTGGAGATGTTTACGACATGAAGTACTTTGAGTTCCTTACATGAAGAAGTACTGTGATGCTGTATAGTTTTATCAAAAATTTGAATGGAAAACAGAGCCAATAACAGTGGTTATAAGTGTAAACCATAGAATTGATATTCAAAACAAAATGAGAGTATAATATAGCACTAAATCCAACAAGATAAATCAGATGGAATGAGGTTCTGTGTTGTATTTACATCTGATGATCAAACACACAATCTTATATATCAAACCAAGTTTCTTTAATTACTTAAGTGTATGTTTTAAAAGCATAAAAGTATTAAAAATATTAAAAAAAAGTTTCATATAATTTATAAATAGAGGGGATAGAAATATACAGAGTAATTTTTAAATGGCACCGCGATCAGTAGTACTAAGAAAAAATGACAGCGTTGACCACCTTAACATAAGGCTATGCATATATAACACAAATACTATATATATTTAACAGAGATGTATATAAGTGACAAGCACAAAAATATTTGCAAAGTATATGGAAGACCATGGGTTATCCTTAAAATACAAAATGCTATTGTTTATTTAAAAAATAGCAACACAGAAATAGGAGGAAAGTGAAGAAAAAGCACTTACATGTAATTCAAAAAAGAAAAAGGTAAATGGACAATAAGCATACAGAAATGCACTTACAGTCATTTAAAATTGAAGAAACTTTAAAAATACAAAAATCTTTTTCTTTAAAAAAGAAATTTTAAAATCCAAACTAATGAGTTTTTTTAACCTATTAGATTAGTATAGGTTAAAACGTCTGAAATATTGTTGTCGAGTGCTCAAAATCTGACATGCTCGTATTATTGTTGGGAGTATGAAAACTGGCACCATCCTTCTGAATGGACATTGACTCTATGTACCAATTTCATGTCTATGGATTTGTCTGAGGAGATAATAAGGTAAAGATGAATCAACAAAGACTGGAGCAGCATTTTTAGTAGCAAAAGACTAAAAACGGTCAAAATGTTAGTCAATAGCAAATTTGATTATTACGAAGTGTCCATTCACTGAATAATATGCAAACGTATTGCATTTTGAGAAAACAGTGCCTTGGTATGAAAATGACATCAACCCTATATTGTCTAAAAAGCAGATTACAGAGGAATATGTATAATATATGATCTGAGTGGCATTTTTCAAAGTGTGTTAATGGAATATTAGTTCCACAAAAAGAGTTATGTGATCTGTATAATCAAATTGTTTGGGAAATGATGCATACTTTATTCATTTTTATTTGAAATTTACAAGGCACATGAGTATATTATAGTTTCTGAAAAATCTGTCCACAAAATAACTTTGTTTAGTCCAAATTACTTGCTAAAATTATTTGATTTTGTTTTTTGCATAATTCGTTGAAACAGCTCCAGTCTACTACTCTGTGTTTCACTTTGGAAAATGTTGTGCATGCATAGGAATAAAAATTTGCCAAGACAGATACCAAATTAACAACGGCCATCCTAGAGAATGCAAAATTTAGAAATTTTAATATTTAATGTTATACATTTTCCACATTATACCATACTTGATTTTTTTTAACTTGAGTAGTCAGAATAATAAAAGTTTTATGGAAAATGAGAGAAAAAGTGAGCACAAGCACAGACTTCTAGCTTAAATAACATCTTTAACACAGCATTTTAGACTTCTCATCTAACAGCTAACAGACTTTAAAAAAATTACCAATTCACAGAAACAGGTGGAAACTACACCTTACATACACATTATAACCAGAACCTTTGGGGGATTCACCTTAACTATCAAGTCAGTGGCCCTGAATTGAGAAATGTACCTTTCATTTTCTAAAATGTCAGTTGCCAAAAAAGTACATATTTTATTTCTTTCCCATCAATACTTCACATCCCTCAGTCCCAGCATCGGTAGCAAGCCAAACTCTGCCATTTCTCATAGCATGCTGAGTAGCCAGAGCAGTGATCCCAAACTGCATCCATCTCCCACTTTTTAAAACTCCATCTGGGCCCTGCAAATTCCTGGAAACAAATGTGGGAAGTGAATTTGGGCAGTGGTATTGCATCCTGTCTAAGATGTTGCTTCTACTAGTTAAATGTGGAGATCCAAAGGGAGGCGAGGACGCTGTGTAAACTAATGAATCATGAGTGCCATTAGTCCAGAGAATCCAAGAACCAGATCGTGGGGACAGTAGAAAAGACCAGCTCCATTTAGTAGAGGCACAAAAGAAACTGCAAACTGAGCCGGTTGCTACAGAAATCTACCATGACCCAGTTCTCCCACTAGTGCTTAACCTATAGAGACACTGAATAAGGTAAAATACTAGCCATACACTTTAATTAACCAAACCTGGGGCCCATGAGTGAGATAACAAATGTGCGGGCTTTGAGAAAGGAAAGGAGAACTTTATCCTTGTGTTCTAATTACTCTTTAGGATAGTATAGAACTGGGGCGCCTGGGTGGCACAGCGGTTAAGCGTCTGCCATCAGCTCAGGGCGTGATCCCGTCGTTGTCGGATCGAGCCCCACGTCAGGCTCTTCCGCCATGAGCCTGCTTCTTCCTCTCCCTCTCCCCCTGCTTGTGTTCCCTCTCTCACTGGCTGTCTCTATCTCTGTTGAATAAATAAATAAAATCTTAAAAAAAAAAAAAAGGATGGTATAGAACTGGAAGAAAATTTGATAAATATTTGGTGTCATGAGGTGAATAAAACCATGAGGAAAGAAAGGATGTGGTAAACATGTCAAAATGTCTGTCACAACTATCGAAAAATAAATTAAAATGGATACAAATGAAGCTGGTGTAAGATGATGCAGAATTTCCAGGAAGTTGAAATTGCAGGGATCAGAGACAATACTGGACATGCGGTAAAGGGCACACCTATTCATTCATTAGGGCACATATACTTATTCATTAAACATACATATCTTGACTCTAATACATTCAAGGCTCTGATCAATGCTTAGGACACAAGGGTCAACAAGATGAAGATGTCTAAATATATGATATTGAGGATATGAAGATATTCTAAAATGAAGATGAAAATCACAGAGGTGAAAACTCAAAGGTAAAGATATATATCTGATATAATATGATATATATCTGACATATCTGATATATATATATATATATCAGAATAACAGCACTCTAAAAGGGGAGTGGAGGTGAATCTATTGTCCCTAGAAACAAAGTCAGTTATCTAAGAAACACGGTACATTTTCTCTGGATCAAAACCAATAATATTAAGGAAAGTTTACAATTACACCAGAAAACAACAACAACAACAAAGATACATTCTTGAAACAAAAAGAAATACAGTTAACGAAAGGTACTGTAAATATCATATATTGACTTACTGCAAGCGTTTCCTCAAACGCTGGAGTATATCAAGTTTGCACTCTCCTATTACTCTGTTTCATAAAGTCTAACCAATGCAATAAGATCTGGAGTAGAAATAAAAGGCATAGGAATTGAAAGGAGTTTGTGAAATAGTATTATTTATAAATATATAAATTATTTTATTTGATCCCTAGAAAAAGGAAAATCAGAGACAAAACAGTTAATAGGGACACTAATTAGAGTGGTTAGTTAATAAATATACACTCTCCAGAGTTTTCTTAGTTATTTTACAAGCCAGCAATAATTTGTTATAAAGTTTTTTAGTGAAGAGGTGATGTCCATGATAATAATAATAATAATAATAATACTTACCATAAATTCAGTCCCTTTGATTTATTAATATTTATCATAAATATCATCCAAGAGTAAAATGTTTTAATTAATTAATGCACAAGGAATATTGGTGAACCACAACCATCTATTTTTGAAAGACATATAACAACACAATATTACAACATTAAGGAAAAAAACCAAATATATGTATTTTTTGTTTTGTCATATAAATGTTATAAAAGTATATAAAACATAAGTTCATAGAGAAAATATAACCTTTATTCTCTCGGGTGATAAGATGATAAGCCATTTTTAAATGTTTCATAACATCAATCATATTCTTCTTTGGGATAAAATGTATAATTTTTAAAGATAAGACATATAACTCTAAAGATGGGAGAAATGGGGCTTAGGGTGAATCGTTCACAGTAACCAATGATCGGCCAGTAGCTAACAGTTTGTTGTGGCTTCTTGAAAACTATTATAATCTTAGAACACATTAATAGGGGAATAATTGCAATAATCATAAAAGGTCATAACTGCACTACCTTTGCTCTGGTTGCAGTGGAGTGGAGTGCAACAGTCTGCATATCAAAGGATAGGAGTCAGTTTGACAAATGAATGCAGGTTCACTGAAAGCATACATGGATGATAAGCATATATGGAAACCCTGTTCTTGAAGTAATAACTGAAGAGACTGTATACGAGATTTTACCAGGGAGAGAGAGAAATTACAATTTGTATGAAAAGAATCAGTTGGCAAAATTTAGAGTATTAATAAGTCAGGAAAGGGGAATTAATTTAATTTTGTTTGTATTTTCTTTTTTGGTGTTTACCTTTATTTTGCCTGTACTCGCTTATATTTTCTTCTGGGATTTAGCTAAAACAATGATTCAGAGAAGAATAGCAGAATTTAAAGCCAAGTTTTGGAGCCATAAAATTAGAAATACAGAGATATCAAAAATCTACATTCTACCACAATTTGCAAGACATAAGGAAAACTGGAGTAAAAAAACTATCCTATTCTTGATCTGTACCATAATGATGTGTCTGTATGTAATTATTTTATTCTATGCTAAATAATTCCAGACTTAGGTATAGATCCCTTCAAGTTTAATTCAGCTGTTTGGGTATCCTTAAACAAATCAAAATCTCCTATCTAAATGTCATACTAAGAAGCAATATCAAATCTAAGTTATTTGTGTTAGGATAGGATGGTATTATGTGGTTTTAGCTTAATAACACATACACCCCTACGTATACATTCAACTCCCCATCCCTATTTCCACTTCTTTCTTATGTATCTTAATATCTGTTCTTCTTCTTGTATGGCATTAGAGGTAGATTGAAATCTTTTCTTCTAAGAACTATGCAATAAAAGCTAATCCACCTAAGATTTTCCCCAGTCTATAGCCATGAAGGGATTAAATTTGTTAAAAGTTTTAAGCCTTTTATTCTTAAAATATATGACTTCTTTAGTGGACCACTCAATACAAAATTACCTTCTGAATCTATAAAGCATGTATAAATTAGGAACATATAAAGTCCTTCCCAATAAAAAAAAATAACTATAGTCTGTGACAAAAAAACAATAAACTTACCATTTACTTAAAATCCATATCTGCAAATTGCATTAATTATGAAATATAGCATTACATTTGATTCCTCTTTACTAATCCTACATTTTAGGACAATTTTTATCAACTCTATTATGGCTAGAATTATGTTCTCAAAGTCAAAATTATTAATATTTTTGATTAATATAAAAAAGAAATATTCCTTATTAAGGAAACCAAAGAACAATCAATTTTAGGTATATTTGTCCTTGAGGATTTACAGAAATTGTCTTAGGTAATTCACTCCATGGAATCTGTGATGATAACGTGATAGAACATACACATTAAATTCTGGTTTACCTTAATTTCAACTGATTTGCCTTTCATCCTTTTTCATAAATATTCTATAGTAGACTAAACTCAAATAAGAATTTGAATTTGAATTTAATACATATTTCAATAACCTCTCATTAAGGCAACAGGAAATAGAAATGGAATGATCCACTCACATTGAGAGAGTTCTAATTTGGGAGGAGCAGTGGGGGGGGCAGGAGAATACACAACATATTTAGTATGCACTGACCAATCCGACTGGATCATGGCCAAATCAGAATAGACACAAAGAGAATCTACCTAATCCCGTGCAACTGGTAGAATATCAGACCTCCTTTTAAGCAATATCTTCATGTCTTTATTCCCCAAACTCTCCCCACAGCAACAGATATACAACAAAATCAATTAATTGGAAGTTGATCAAATGCTCAGTGAGAGCACGAATACAGGGTGGGAGCAGAAACAGGAATGGAGAGGCTGCCTCCTAGGTGTGAAAGCCCAAATGCCTACAGCCCAGCCCAGAGTTCAACACCAAAATGTCTTGTAATCTGGATATTGTTGAACTTCTACCATTCTCTTTTTTTTTTTCATTTTTTTTCTGCCTTTTATACTTTGGCCTGCATTTTCAACAAAACATTATAATAGAATCATTTTTTCTTTGAACTGATTGCCATTGTTTTACAAAGATATAGTAAGCCCTGGTTACCCTAGAAGAAAAAAAAATTCAACATGACCATGGTTAAATCTAAAATACATAGTTTTGCAAACTGAATACATAAATGGATTTCTTAGGTGGAACTGTATTACATTTGTGACAAGAAGTAAGACATAAATGAAAATTCACAAATTATTTATTTTACTTTAGGTATAAATAGCATTGATGAATGCTTCTCTTAGCCAAATGCATGCAATCTCCTAGCCAAATGTCAACAGGCTGCAATGACTGGTTGTCTTGGCAAGAAAGGGGTGAAATAAGATGTGCATTTTTTGCATAATAATATTTTCATTGATTAAAAAAGAATATAAATCAAATATTTGAGTTGTCTCCACCATCACTGTTCTTGTAATTCAGTTAGAAAAATGCACTGTTCCATCACTGTTCCTATAATGTATCTAGAAGTGACTACACCCCAAACAACACCAGCCTTAGATTGTTTGCCTTGTCTTCCATAACCTTGCTACCCAAAACACTGTCTGTAGATAAGCAACTGAGAAATGCAGAACCCTAGGCCCCAGAGATCTGAATTTTAACAGGATCCACAAGTGATTTATATGCACATTAAAGTAAGAACTCAATTTAGAAAAAGTATTCAGTAACACATAAGTTCAATTTTTTTAAGGTATATTTGAGAGAGAGAGAGAGAGAGCGCGCACGCGCGCATGTGAGTGGGGGAGGGGCAGAGGGAGAGGAAGAGGGAGAAACAGACTCCCCACTGAGCATGGAGCCCAACTTGGGGGCTTGATCAAAGGGCCCCGAGATCATGACCTGAGCCTAAATCAAGAGTTGATCTCAAAACCGACCGAGCCAGACAGGCACCCCAGAAATTCAATTATTATAGGCACATCTGAAACACTTAAATAGTGTCACTTTTTTTGTATTACATTCAAAATATTTTCCCCCAAAACTAAACTAATATTTCTCACGTAGTAGGGGAAAATGTAATCATGAAGACATCCACCCTTAACATTTCAGTGCTCAGAGATGGAGGTCCCTGCCAATGGTTCTTTCCTTTCCCTACCTATACTTGGCTCTTTTCTGCTCTATGAGGGCTGTTTACAAATGCTATGAACTCTTCAGTCCGAGTGTCTAAGCTCTAGGCACCCACTCCTACAAATAAACCATCCAGTGGCCACCATCGGGACTCTGGATGCACACTCCAATGGCAGTGGCAAGAAGTAGCCGTGGAGGATGGCCCTGCGTGCTCTTTCTAGACTCAGAGCATGGTGGTCTCAGGGAACACAGTTTTTGCTCCAGACACTGGAGCAAAGCACAGTTAAAGGAGGACCAGAACAAGGAGCTGCAAAATACGGTAACTTAGGAAAAAAACACTTAAATTCAAGTTTGTTTTGGTCTAAGTGTCCTTTTCCACAAACACCCTGGTCTATAATGTATTTCACATTTATATTATTAGATACTCCTTGTTCCTTAACAAAATATGCATGAAGGCACTTTTAATCTTAAGTTTGTAGTTAAACACTGAAATGTAAGAACCAGGGATGAGATCAGTAGGAAAAATAAATCATGTTTCATAAAAGAACAATAATGGGACACCAGAAGCCTCTTCTCTTTTAAAGAGGCTATTTTAATTCTGAGCTCAACATTCATCATTTCTTTCCTAGCCCTTTAGGAAAAAAACATACACATCTAGATCTGAATATTAACATTCAGTAAATATTTAAATTAGTACTGAAGAGAGGGTATTCTGCAAACCCAATAGATTGTGCTCACTCATTCATAACTTCTTTCAGCTCTTTGCTTTGTGTCTTACGTCTAAACACTGATTTCTATAACTCTTAATATATTTACAATAAATGAAAAACCTGGTTAAATAATTTTCTTTTTCTACAGAACTGAAATTAATTTCAGTTTGCCATGAGGAATGCAAAAGTATTGTGGACTTTTTTCAAAAGGCATGTAAAGCATAATGCTAATCAAAATTGTAACTGAATCAAAACATAAAACAGCTACTTTTATAATGTATTCAATCCCTACTTGAAATTCAACATCATTAAAAAAATTAAAAATTTTAGATGCCATAATTGCTTAAATAACCTTTTGTGCATTATATGTTAAATATTTGCCTGCATTAAAAAACATTTAACTGCTTAATATTAAATCTCTTAGACACACTCTCAGCAAATAGCTTCATAAACCAAAGAAGACAATGTTGCAAATATTGTTCCAGCTAGAAAAAAAATATATCACATTTTTTGCAGACATCATCAGCCAGTTACTTCAAAAAGTCATTAACTAACATATTTTGTTTGATGTTTTAAATTCTCCCTACCTGTCCCCTTCATGAACTGTGTTCTTGTTACAAGCCTCCCCATATCTTGAAAACCTTTAGTCTAAGGAATATTTGCCATTGAATCACTTCAAGTGTACCCTTCTGCCTGTCCGATTTCTGCTGTAAATGAATGTACCATGCTGTCTTTGGAACTAGGTCATGGCCTTGAGGCCTCAAGAATCAAGTTCATGACTGACAGGCGTTCCTTGTGAGTGTTTTAGCCATATTGATACGGGATTATAAGAGACTCTTTTCACAGTATTATGTTACACATTCATTCTGAGCATGTTATTTTTTAATAAACTATCTTCAAACAGTTTTAGACTTACAGACAAATTATAAAGCTCTAAAGCATTTCTACGTACCTTAGACCCAATTTCCTCTATTTCTATCTTAGATTAGTGCAATCCTCTTACTTTAATGGACCATTTTTGATACATTATTAAATAAAGTCAATACTTTGTTCAGTTTTTACCTTTTTCCTGTTCCAGGATTTCATCCAGGAACTACATTGTGCTGTGCAGTCATGTCTCCTTAGGTCGTGACAATTTCTCAGACTTGGCTTATTTTTGATATCCTTCTCTAATTTGAGAACTAATGGTCAAGTAGCTTGTAGAGTGTCTCCATTGGGATTCATATTGTGGTTTTCTCATGGTGGGACTGGGATTGGGTGTTTTGGGAGAGGAAGACTACAGAGGTAAAGTGCTATTTTTGCCACATTACATCAAAGGTATATACGATCAACATGATTTATCACTGTTTATGTTGCCCTTGCTTATTTGGTTTAGAAAGTGTCCCATTTCTCCACTGTAAAGTTACTCTTTTCTCCCCTTTTTCATACTGTACTCTTTGGAATAAAGTCACTATGCATAGCCCACACTTAAGACATAGAGATTTATGTTCCATCTCTTTGAGGGCAGAACATATATATATATTCTATATATATATATATTCTATATATATATTCTATTAGATTATAAGTCAAAGTTTAAATGAAATATATCCGTGAGTCCATGTTGATATAAATAAATGATTGAATGATGGATAAGACACGAATCTCCTGTGCAGAATTCCATATAATTTATATATATTCTATATATATAGAATATATATAAATTATATGGAATTCTGCACAGGAGATTCGTGTCTTATCCATCATTCAATCATTTATTTATATCAACATGGACTCACGGATATATTTCATTTAAACTTTGACTTATAATCTAATACTCCTGTGTTTTATTGTTCTGTCTAGCTGCAGCAGTTGGGAACTTTTCCAGTTGGATCCCGTGTCACTTTCACTTACCCCCATCAATGCACTGCTTGTCGTTTGAGCACTTTTTTACTTTCTGGCACAATGCTATCCTCCAGGCCTACCTTGTATATATTCTACGCCATCTTATATGAGCTACTTCTCCAAGGAGCCCTCGTTCCTTTTATTAGAGAACGGTATTATAAACCAAAAATCTAGGAGCTAAGTGTACTCATTGCCACTGAGGTTTATATCATCCCTTCTAGACCCTGTCAGCTGATACAGCAAGGAAATATATACTCATCTATACACATATACTTATAAATATTTCTTTATGTAACCATTTGTATCTATATTAAACTAACCATGAATCATAATAATGTTCCCATCTCTAACGCATTACCGTAGGGATCATTTTAGCCCCATCCTTTTGCTTATCCATAAACAGTTATTCCAACAATAGGAGAAACCTGGCCCCTATTACCATGCATTAATTTAATTGCTCGATTCCAGTATGTGTGATTGGCAATATCAAAATTTATAACCCCAAAAAAAATTTGTAACCTCTATCCCATGGGAAACAATTTTACTGTTTCCCAAAACTAAAGTCCAGTGTTTATATGCAGTTCGTTTTGCCTTTTGCCTCTTGCCCTGTAACCTCAGTTCTCTGATTAGCCCTAGAAAAAGTCATTAAGTTTTAGTTTGTTCAGGTTTTTCTTCTTTCAAAGAAGAGAATTATGACATCCAAGATCTTTCCATATTGGAGCAGAAAAAGCCATGTGATTTTTTTTAAAAGATTTTATTTATTTATACGAGAGGGAGAGGGAGAGCACAAAAAGAGAGTGAGAGGAAGAAGCAGACTCCTTGCTGAGTGAGAGCCCAAGGTGGGGTTCCATCCCTCTCGTTCCCAGGACCCTGTGATCATGACCCGAGCCAAAGGCAGTTGCTTAACTGACTGAGCCACCAAGGCACCCCTGATTTTTGATACTTATATTTATTTAACTTTATACCATAACAAATTTTACAAAGAATAAAAGATTTTAAGGGAAATTCCCATTCTTGGAGTATGTGCATTTACCTAACATCTCTTCCAAGGTAAAGAGAATGACACCACAGTGTGTAATTTTAGGTACACGCAAGTTGCTAGCAGAATTTTTGAGTAGTCTACAGCAAGCCTGGAAATCATGTCTGTTAACTTGTGTCTAGATAGTAGACCGAAATTTTTGGAACATACTGATTCAATTATTCATCAATCAATTATTCATTACATATTTATGTGCTTAGTTACTGCCCCAAACTATTGAACCAAGATAATACAGCTTTCCTGTGAATGTAATTCTTTAGTTTTCCTACACTGAAGGAGGTTACTTTAAAAGATGCTTATCAGTGGACACAGTTCTCATAGAAACATTCCCCTTTAGAAAAGAAATACGTATTTTATGATATGATGGTCTGGGGCTAAAGGTAGAAAAGCTAAGGCTTCCAGACCTTGAAAGAGGAAACAAAAACTTTGTTTCAAGCAATTCTTGTTTAAATCACTTGAAGCAATTAGCCATAGAAAATATAAAGGATAGGGGTGCCTGGGTGGCTCAGTTGAGTGTCCAACTCTTGATTTTGGCTCAGGTCATGATCTTAGGGTTGTGAGACTGAGCCCGATATAGGGCTCCACACTCAGCAGAGGGTCTGCTTGACATTCTCTCCATCTCCCTCTGCCCCTCCCCCAGCTCGCACTCTCTCTCTCTAAAATAAACTAAAAGATAAATATTTTTTAAAAGAAAAAGAAAATATAAAGGATAAAATAAACTTTCAATAAAACTACACTGTAAAATATAAAATTACCTATGAAGATACGCCTTTTAGAATATTTCTTATTATGTAACAGGTGCTTCTAAACACATGCATGTGTGTCTTTAATTAAATTCTGTGCCTCAAACTTAAAGATAATTTAGAATGATTTTTAGTATGGGCCATTTTCATATTATGCCAGTATTTCTGATTCACAAGCAGACACTTTCCAATACCATATTGTTGATGAATAGGAGGTTACTGAGTTCTGACCAGTAAAGCAAAATGCATAAGAACTTAATACTTCATAGCATAATCCATCCTGGCCAGCTCCAAAATTTCACGAGTCACAGTACAGCCTAAACGCCATACTCTTGTTTGTATTACAAGAGTCTCAAAGAATGAAAACAGTCTGAATGTTAGGAACGTTTCAGTCAAATTGATTCTGCCATGGTCAGGTACACAAACCAATGACCGTGGAACACTCCAAAAGGGCTTGGAGGGAATGCGATGACCTATTTTCTCATGCTGATGGGGTTTTAGTTTTTTCCTCTCCTTCACTTTTACTCAGTCTATAAACACTAGTCTTTCAAGTCACCGTGATGAGAACACCAGGCATTTTGTTATGATTGCAAGAGTGTTTGAGGTGAAGTGTAACAGAATTGAATGTTTTAAAAATATTTAATAAAATTAAATGTATTTTCAAAGATTATGAAAAGTCTAGCCAAGTTCAAAGGTTACACTTGTGTGATAGAATATACTGCTTCAAAGTGAAATAGGCTTTTCATTTATGGAGGTTATTAGAGGTTTCATTCTTTCAACAGATTTCTATTTAATTTAGAAAAGTCAGAAACAGAGAGAGTTGGAGATATAGGTGAAAGTTTCCTCATAATATAACAAGAAATTTGGTCTTTAGTGTAGTTTATGAAAAAGTTGAGAGATTTTGTCCCCTTTTTTTTTTTTTTTTTTTGGTAACTTCAGGGAATTTAGCTTTAAGTTAAAAGCCTTTTTCGCCAGTGAAATTGATTTTTTTCTTAATCTAGAGGAGACGGAATATGTGTAGCCCAGCAGAGGAGGGAGAGGAGGTCAAGGGGTAAACAGTTTGATGCGGCACACCTTGAGCTCAATGCTGGGCATGTGATCTCTAGCACTTCTGTCCTCCCAACAGGGAGAATCCAGCGGTGGCTTAGGCTTAAAATGCTTGAGAAAAACTTCAAACAAATGTCTGAGAGAATCCCTAGAACATTTAGACTTTTCTGTCACAGTCTTTGCTGTTCAATTATTTTTCTTTTAACAGGACAGAAAGATACCGGCACCAGAGTGGCAATTTCCTCTAAGGTGGCTTTTTTTGCGGAGTGAGCGGTCTTTAATTAAGCTCTGCATGTGATCAAGTCACACTTTTGCATTTAAGAGGACACCAAATGCCAAGTGGAGAAAACTGCTCTTTCGTTTATTTTATCCTTCAAAGTGTAAAATGAGCACCATGTCCTATAAGCCCTACAGCCCCTCATAGCTAAAAGTTAAAATTTTAAACTGGGTGCTTTGAGATTCCACACACATGGTCTGAGAATGGAGTCCTTCTCCACAATTGCCATATTGAGAAAGGATTTAGAGACATCCTCTCTAGGCTTTTGAATTTTAAAATAGGCTGAATATTTGTCCCCTTTGCCTTTCTCTCATATGTTGCCATCCTAGTACTATAATTCTGCAGGTACCTCAAATTAAGCATAGTTCTGAAATTGAGGAGACATTAAATTAGAAATGTTATGACATTTTGTTAAAAGGCTTATGTTTATCATTTAGAAATGCATGTCAAAAGAGGAAGCTATTTTATCAGCAAAATGAATTCATTTGGGAATAGGAGGGAATTGCAGTTTGGGGCAAACTATGGCGAATGATAGGCAAGTCTGGAGAACAAAGAAGAAGAGCTGGCTTTTATATGGGAAAGGAGGAAGTTGGGAGGGACTTTTATGCTGAGTTCTCATTGGCTGGACTGTTGCTGGGCGAGGAGAAAGTCTTCCTTCCTCTGGCTGTGGTGTGAAAGCATAGCTTCTTCCTGTTGGGGAAAGTGAGTTATACTTCTTATAGCAAGTAGTGGTTCAGGAGAGCTCCACCTTTAGGGCTTCCCAACCCCACTGTAAATGAGGCTTCCTTTACAGGCACAGTTCAGAGATATGACAGGTTTGGTTTGAGATCACAGAAATAAAGCGAGCCAAATGATTTTTTTTTTTTTTTGGTTTCTTAGTGCAAATGAAAGTTATATTTACACTACACAGCAGTCTATTAAGCATGCAGTAGTAGCATTATGTCTAAAAAACCAACGTACATACCTTAATTAAACTTTATTGCTAAAAAGTGCTAACCATCATCTTTTCAGTGAGTTATAGTTTTTTTTCTTTTTTTTGTTTTTTTCCTGGTGGAAGTTCTTGCTTTGATGTTGATGGCTGCTGACTGGTCAGAGTGCTGGTTGCTGAAGGTGGGAATGGCTGTGGCAATTTTTTAAAGGAGACAGTGATTAAGTTTGCCACATTGATTGACTCTTACTTTCACAAATGATTTCTCTGTAGCATGTGATGCTGTTTGACAGCATCTTACTTTCAGCAGAACATCTTCCAAAATTGAGGTCAATACTCTCAAACCCTTCCACAGCCCTATTAAATAAGTTTATGTCATATTCTAACTCTGTTATCATCTCAAAAATCTTCACAGCATTTTTTAAAAATTTTATTTATTTTAGAGAGAGAGCATGAGTGCAAGCAGGGGGGAAGAACAGATTGGGACAATAGAGAGGGAGAAAAAAATCTCAAGCAGACTCCTTGCTGAGCACAGAGCCTGATGAGGGGCTCAACCTCACCACCCTGAGATCATGACCTGAGCTGATACCAAGAGCCAGACTCTCAACTAACTGAGCTTCCCAGGCACCCCTCACACCATTTTCACCAGGAGTAGATTCCATCTCAAGAAACAACTTTCTTTGCTCATCCATAAGAAGCCACTCTTCATCCATTCACGTTTTATCATGAGATTGCAATAATTTTGTCACATCTCCAGGCTGCACTTCTAATTCTAGTTCTCTTGCTATTTTCACCACATCTAGTTACTTCCTCCACTAAAGTCTTGAACTACTCAAAGTCATCCATGAAGGTTGGAATTAACTTTCTCCAAACTCCTGTTTGTGTTGATATTTTTAACCTCTTCCCACGGATCATGAATGTTCTTAATGTCATCTAGAATGGTCGATCCTTTCTAAAAGGTTTTCAATTTACTTTGCGCAGATCTATCAGAGGAATCACTCTGAGTGGCAGCTATAGCCTTATGAAATGCATTTTTTAAATAATAAGACTTAAAAGTTGAAATTATTCCTTGATCCTTGGGCTTCCGGATAGATACTGTGTTAGCAGGCATGGAAGCAACATGAATCTCATTTTACATCTCCACCAGAGCTCTTGGGTGACCAGATACATTATCGAAGAGTAGCAATATCTTGAAAGGATTTTTTTTTTCTGAGTAGCAGGTCCCAACAGTGGCTTAAAATATTCAGTAATCCATGTTGTAAACAGATGTGCTGTCATCCATTGTTGTTCCATTTACAGAGCATAGGCAGAGGAGATTTAGCATCATTCTTAAAGGACTCCAGGATTTTGGTAAATGAGCCCTGGCTTCAGCTTAAAGTCATCAGCTGCATTAGCCTCTAACAAAAGAGTCAACCTGTCCTTTGAACTTTGAAGCCAGGCACTGACCTATCCTTTCTAGCTATGAAATTCCTAGATGGCATCTTCTTCTGCTATAAGACTGTTTCATCTACATTGAAAATTCATTGTTTAGTGTAGCCGCCTTCATGAATTAGCAGAGCTGGGTTTTCTGAATAACTTCCTGCAACCTCTACACCAGCCTGTGCTGCTTCGCCTTACACTCTTACGTTACGGAGATGGCTTCTTTCCTTAAACCTCATGAACCAATCTTTGCAACTTAAGCTTTTCTTCTGCAGTTTCCTCCCCTCTCTCAGCCTTCATAGAATTGAAGAGAGTTAGAGCCTTGCTCTGGATTGGGCTTTGGCTGAAGGGAATGTTGTGGCTGCTTTGATCGTCTATCCAGACCACTAAACCTTTCTCCATTTCAGCAATAAGGCTGTTTTGCTTGCTCATCGTCAGTGTGTTCACTGGAGTAGCACTTCGAATTTCCTTTAAGAACTTTTCCTTTGCGTTTGCAACTCGTGTAACTGTTTGGCGCAAGAGACTTAGCTTTTGGCCTATCTCAGCTTTTGACATGCCTTCCTCACAAAGCTTAATTATGTCTAGCTTTCATGTTAGTGAGATGTGTGACTTTTCCTTTCACTTGAACACTTAGAGGCCATTGCACGGTTATAAATTGGTCTAATTTCAATATTGTTGTGTCTCAGGGAATAGAGAGGCCTGAGGAGAGGAAGAGAGACAGAGGAATCGCTGGTTGCTGGAGCAGTCAGGACACACATAACATCACATCACAGGTCACCATAAAAAATATAACAATAATGAAAAAAGTTTGAAATATTAAGAGAATTACCCAAATGTGACACAGACATAAAGTGAGTAAATGCTTGAGGAAAAATGCAGTAACAGACTTGCTTCACACAGAATTGCCACAAACCCTCACCTTAGCAAGAGCACAGTATTTGATAAGGACAATATCATAAGGCACAATCACAGTGGTATGCCTGTATTTATTTTCACAGTGACATCTATCCTCTGGATTTTCTAAAACATGAGGTTGTCAGAAAAAAATTTCCAACCTTCATCCAGATGTTTTGCACTCTTTTGTCCATAGCTGGGGATTACTTAGAAGCATAACGTACTAGCATTTACTACCAAATATAGATCACTGAAACTTCAAGCAGAAAACTGCCATAAACACTTTCACCAACAAGCCCCTTGAAGTAAAATAAAGTATTTAATTAAAAGAAACTCACTAGCCAAAGTCCATCACAGGTTTGTCCTTGTAAATTATTTTAAGTCAATATAGGTTCATCTACAGTTTTTCACTCTTGCTTTTCTTTTTTTCCCTTAAGTCTATGAATTAACATATTAATGGTTAAAACTATACCTGAAAAGTATCTTGTTTTCTCTCTCAAACCATTATTTTCCCCAACACATCCTCTCTTGACCCTTCTCATCTCCTTTCACATTTTTAATAATATTTTTTTCTTCTTTGTGAAATGACGTTTGTGTATTCCGGTATCCATTCTTTCACAATTTTATAGAATCAAAGTTCATTTTATAAAAATCACATAATGCAGAGGTGTTAAATAGAAATGCAAATGGCCAATATGCTTCAGTTTGCATCAATTGTGCCTCCAGGTAGCCTAGGTATCCGCTGGCTCGCAGTCTCGCTGATGTTTTCTTATCACTAACCCGAGGAATTATAACACTATTCTCCTTACCCCCTCTACTATTTTCGTATTTGGGGGTCTAGGAGTGCAGATGGAGAATGAATGTAAAAGGATTCCATAAAGCATAAATATTCATTATTGTTCCCAATGCACTGCTTATTTTTCAGATCCTGCTGGGTCCTGCCAGAAAAACAGAGGGTGTTCACTGAGGGAGCACACTTAATGGAAAATTCGTTGCATTTTTCCTAATGCTCAAATTGGCAGTCTGTGTGTCATATGCTGAACACATAGAAATTCATATACATGCATGGGGCAGCTCAACACAATCTGGGAAATGTCCATAAATTTGATTTTCATATGTATTTAATATCTGATAGGAAAGAACAAAGGGAATACATCTTTTTATAAATAATTAGATCCAGTATGATTAATGATGTGTGCATGGTACATATTTATATGTACACGCACATACATATGTATTTATGTATTTTATGAATATATTCCATTTGTTTAACAAGACTTAATTACTTAGAATCTAAAAATAAGAAGAAGCCACTCTTAATAGCCAAACATATTTTAAAGATTTCTACTCAACACATAATTAGATTTTAAATAGACTAAGTATGTTTGAGCAACCTCCTGTTCTCATAACACAGCTTTGACTATTGTTCCCTATTAATAATAATAACCATCAGAAACATTTTTCTCCCCCTTTATAATTGGACCCAATTATGCTAAACTAAATTCAAACTATCTTACAAAACGAAAAGATGAATTATTTATAAAAAAGAAATGTAATCCTTTCTGGGAAAATTCATATTATTACTATAAAATTAAGGAACTAAAATAATGCTACCAATACTATGAGTTCAGCTTCATTACATATCACTGCTAAGCACATAATATTTCAGGTCTTTCATTATGTTTCAAAAATACGCCTTACATACTAGATTATTCCACATATTGAAAGACGGAAATGAGTAAGCTAAATGGCTTCTTCATTCTGAATACCTCCATTTTGATAGTGTTGACTAGTCAGTAATCAAGTGTATATGAAATTCTCCATTAGAGTTTCTTCTTGTATCTCATCTTAGGTAAAGAAGTGTAAAATGTGTAAAAAAATTACAGGAATATAATAGAATAAATATTTTAAATTTAAAAAAGGTGATATTTAAAAGAAGGACCAGACAAATAAGTATCAAAATAAAAGGAAACTAGCAGGTTATTTTTAAATATGAAGTGTCTGGTAATAACAGATATTATCAATGGGGGGAGGGATTCTCCTCCCTGGGAACATTTGGCAGTGTCTGGAGACATATTTAGTTGTTGAAACAGGAGTGGGGAGAGCATATTGGCATTTAATGGTAGAGGCCAGGGAAGTGGCTAAGTTTTCTAGAATGCAGGGCACAGAAAGGAATTCTCCAGGACAAACTGACAAAAGTACGTGGAGGTTGGGAAAACTCAATTTCAAGTAATGGAGATGAAATTTGACATGGAAACGGAAGTGGAGATTTTGCTACTGTTAAGCAGAAGAGGGTTATATTTCTGAGTTAGACTATGGAGCTTGAATTTGGTTTGATAGGTACAATATATTACAAATTCTTAAATATGGGAACAAATATCTGAAAGTAGCTATTAAGTAAAAACTCCTCTAGTAGCTGTCAGCTGAATTATTGTGGAGTTAAGAAGGCAAAAATGACATTGTACAGAAAACAAGTGCACAACGATGGATAAATGGTGGGTTACAGCAAATAAATATGAGATTCAAAGAAAGGAAAGAATTCATAAGCTCAGTAACTAAAAATAAAGAGATACTAAATAAATGCAAAATTTCAAATTTTTTTGTTGTTTTCTTGAATGATGGTAGGGCCTAACATGTTTGTAATGATGAGGAATTATGGTAAACAATATTTTATTTTTGGACTGTCCAAACTTTTCAAATGGAGAACCAGGGCTGAGAAATCAGAACAGAATTCATAGGAAACTACTAGAAGATTACAGGAAACTAAAACGTAACATAAGTCTCAGTAAGGAAGAAGAAATCAATGGAATCCAGTGCAAAAGAGACATCAAGACTGGTGAGGAGTAGGTATGGTGTGGATGTAGGTAGAGCTTGAGGCTTGCACAATCTGAGGGACAAGGCCTCAAGAGGAAAAATTTAAATTTTATTTTATTTTTTTAAAGATCTTATTTATTCATTTGCCAGAGAGAGAACACGAGAGCACAAGCAGGGGGAGTAGCAGGCAGAGGGAGAAGCAGGCTCCCCACTGAGCAAGGTGCCCCATGTGGGACTCGATCCCAGGACCCTGGGAACATGACCTGAGCCGAAGGCAGGTGTTTAACTGACTGAGCCACCCAGGTGTCCCATAAATTTTAAATACAAATTAGGAACAGGGTTGGAAAGAGATCTTGTGACTGGGAACCTTGAAGCCTACTTTTCATTGGCTCTTCAATCAATCTGCTTCTACTTTTTAGACGAAGATGCCAGTATGATATTAGGGAGGAAAGTACAATTCCAAGATGAGGGTAGAAGGAACCAACTGGGCAGATGTTTGCAGTAATCATACATTCCTAATTAAAGGTCAGGACCAATGGTTTGAAAGAGAAAAGAATACCTGAAGTAAAACAAAATATATAGTAATATGAAAAACAAGTAGAATTTGAAAGTAAAAACACAATATCATTTTTATTAGCACCCCCCAAAATTAAATATTTAGCTATAAATCTAACAAAATGTGTATAAGATACAAGGAAAACTAAAAGTCTGATGAATAAAAATTTTTAAAAAACTAAATAAGTGGAGAAATATTCCATGTTCATGAATAGGAAGATTCAATATTGTCAAGATTAGTTTTTCCCAACTCTGTCTATAGATTCAATGCAATCCCAGCCAAAATCCCACTAAGTTATTTTGTGGATATCAACAAAATGATTCTAAAATTTAAATAGGCCAAGTCCCAGAATGACAACATAATAGTAAAGGAGAACAAAGGTGGAAGAGCGATACCTCCTGACTTCAAGATTTATTGTAAAGGTACAGTAATCCAGACAAGTATGGTATTGGTGAAAGAATAGATTAATGGAATAGAATAGACAGCCCAAAAATAGATCCCATAAATATAGTCAACCAATCTTTCACAAAGGAGAAAATACATTGGGGCAAAGATGGTCTTTTAAACAAATTGTGTAGGAATTACTGGACATTCATGTGCAAAAAAAAAAAAAAAAGAGTGTATACACAGACTTCACAGCCTTCACAAATATTAACTCAAAATGGATCACAGACCTAAATGTAGAATGCAAAACTATAAAACTCCTGGAATATAACATAGGAGGTAACCTAGATGACCTTGGGAATGGAGATGACTTTTTAGTTACAATACCAAAGGCATGATCCATGAAAGAAATAATTGGTAAACTAAACATCATTAATATTAAAAACTTCTATCTGTGAAAGACAATGTCAAGAGAATGAGAAGACAAGCCACATACTGGGATGAAATACTTACAAAAGATATATCTTCTGTACAAAATACATACAAGGAACACTTAAAACTCAACTAGGAAAAAAAAAACTGATTAAAAAATGGGCCAAAGACTTGACTAGACATCTTAGCAAAGAATATATACAGATGGTAAATAAGCCTATAAAAAGATACCATGCTGTCAGGGAAATGCAAATTAAAACAATAATAAGACAACACTACACGCCTAGCAGAATGGTCAAAACTGGGAACACTGACATCAAATGCAGGTGATGATGTTAGCAACAGGAACCCTCATTTATTGCTGGTGGGAATGCAAAATGGTACAACCTCTTTGGAGGACAGTTAGGTATTTCTTACAAAACTGAACATTCTCTTACCATATGATCCAGCGATCACACTACCTGGTATTTACCCAAAGGAGTTGAAAACTTATGTCCACACAAAAACCTGTACGCAGATGTTTATAGTAGTTTTATCCATAATTGCCAAAACTTGGAAGCAACCAAGAGGTCCTTCCGTAGCTGAATAGAGAAACTGTGGCCTATCCAGACAATGGAATATTACTCAGTGCTAAAGATAAATGATCTACGAAGTCATGAAAAAACATGACTGAACCTTAAATGCATACTACTAAGTGAAAGAAGCCATTCCGAAAAGGCTATATGCTGTATGACTCCAACTATATGACTTTTGGAAAAGCGAAACTATAGAGACGGCAAACAGATCAGTGGTTGCCAGGGAATGATGGGAGGAGTGGTGAATAGAGGAATCACAGGGAAATTTGGGGGCCTTGAAACTACTCTACATAATACTATAAATGGTGGATACATCCATGATTTATCTGTCTGAACTTTTAGAATGCATGACATCAACACTGAACCCTAATGTAAACTATAAACTCTGGATATAATGATGTGTTAATGTAGGTCCATCAACCATAACAAATGTACCACTGCAGTGAGGGATGTTGACAGTGGGGGAGTCTATGTATGTTTGAGGGTGTTGTACATTAAGTCTCTGTACTTTCCCCTCAATTCCGCTGTGAACGTAAAACTTCTCTAAAAAATAAAGTTGATTTTTTAAAAAAAGAACTATACTAATAATCAGAGAAATACCATTACAATCATGAAATACAGTGTTTTGCCCCCCTTAAGTTAGAAAAATAAATAAAGGGACTGAAATCTTCCAGTGATAATAGGAATATGATGGCAGATATGGGGGATTTACGGTACTCTTTTATACTCTTGGTGGGATTTAATTTAAAATAATAGTTCTGGAATAAATCCTGGAAGTATATATTAAAATAAAAAGTGGGCCCACCCCTTCACTCAGCATTTCTATTTGTAGAAGTTCACTCAAAATATATAAAAGAAACAGTAAATAAAGGTATATACACAAGGATATTTAATGTAGCAATGAATTAGAGATATAGTAAGATGATTAATATTGGCATACCCAAGCTTTGAAGTAAAATGGAGATGAGATGTATTTACTGATACAGATATAGCTATCTCTAGATAGATATAAACTAGGAAGTGAATCCATATAATATTATAAAGTGAGATAAAAATACAAAGTAGTATATATATTTATATATACACACATGTACATACAGCTATCTATATATAATCATCCCACTTTTTAAAATATAGACTCTAAATATGCACGTATATCTTCAATTTAAAGGAAATAAAATATTAAAAAAGCTAACTTTTACCAAAGTCAAATCAGGGAGTAGATCAGGGAGAGGGAGGAGGAACTTTTGACTTTTGATTAGGCTCTTCATTAACTCTTTAGTTTTAACTCAGAACATATGTATCATTTAGTAATTCAAATTAATTGAGAAAACACTAAGTGTGGTAAGTGCTATAAAGGGCTGTCAGGGGTATCGTCCATGTGAATCCAGGGGAGCGCCGCCGTTCCTGGGAGGCTGGCCATTCTGGCCCTGAGCAAGGACTGTGGAAGCTGACTCTGCAGGATGAGTAGAAGGAGTAGGGAGGGAAAAGAAAGCATAGCGGCACAGGGAGAAACGGAGTTTGTGAGTGTTGAGACGAAAGGAGCAACAGGTTCCAACATCTGGCTTTCCCAAGAAGTTCTGGAGCATTCAGAATGGATAGCACGAGAGTGGGAGGGGTGCATATGAGGGGTGAAATAAGCAATTTCTTGGTTTTGAAGTGAGTTAGGAGTTGTTAAATGTATCAGATCATAGTGATTTTAATTCTTGACTCTGCCATACAAGGCATTTAAAAAAAAACCTCTGTAGGCCTCAATTTTTTCATCTAGAAAATGATAATTATAACACCTACCTTGTTATTTTGAGGAGTCAATTACATATGTAAAGCAAGAAACATATGTTTTTTACATATTAGATACTTTGGAGGTAGCAATAATTATTATAATCCCCTTTGTTCCAGGCTATTGTGAGATTAGAGTTGGTTTGATGCTAGGCTATTGATCATGTATTTTGGTTTCTCCACTTTATGAAACAATCTTTAATGGGATGGTTGTGTTTAGCAATGAGCGATATCCACGAAACCAGGTATTCCGTATCAGTCTCGACTAATTGAACAAGGTAGTAACAAACAAACCAGAAGCAAGGCCCATGATTGCTAAAATGTTCCAAAGAGCCACTTTGTTCCCTGACTTCTTGTGATAGTTCAATAAAAGCGGCCAAATGAACAATGCAAGGAATGTCACTAAATTTATACCAAGAGTTTACTGCAAATCAGGGTTTGCAGAATATTTCTATTGATTGTGGTGTAATTGCCATACAAGCATTGTTCTCCTTAACTATAACCTATACAGAATGGGTAATTTTTTTCCTCCATGGACTACACAGTTTAGAAACTAAAAAAAACAAGGCAAAGAAAAGCACCGGTACCTTGGACAGCAGGCCTTGACCACGTAAACCAAGGCCTCCCTTGTGACCAGCTTAAATAGCCAGGGCAGGATGAATACCATGACTGTCTTGAAACAGGTAAAATGACATAAAGCTGCAAATTGTTTACTAGAGAGATGGTCATTAATGACCTTTGTTGAACAAGCTATGCTGAAAAATTGTAAAAGCCATAATGGAATGGTGTGCTAGGGAGAACTGTTATCCAGATCCCTCTTTGAGGGGAGAGCAGTCAGCAGACAGCCTCTCCCCACCTGTGCTTTCAAGGTGGGCATCTGCTTCAGAGAGCCACTGGCCCCAGGCCAGGCCCTTCTGGGGACAACTGGCACCAGACTGTTGAGCAGGGCCCATCAGTTTTCAGCCCAGTGTGGGATAGTCTGACAGTCAGTATGCCTCCTACATTTCTTGCTGGCTTGGCTGAGATTTTGACCAGCCAGCACCCAGTTTAATTTCTCCTTCTGCCCTATCTCACATGTCACCCCTTACTTTCATAAGTGTTAATGTCTAATTAATATCTTGCATCTCAAACTCCATCTCAGTCTCACTTTGGAAATTCAAAAACTGACAAATGAGTTGAGGAACTGAGAAAATGGAAATGTGTTTAGAAATCTATTCATTTAAAAATTATCTGTAATGGGGAAGAGAGAAGACATAGTAGCAGCAGGAAGAAATCGGGTTAAAAGGGAGGTTTTATTATTTTAACATGTTGCAGTGATAGGGTCTGGGAAAGACTTGCAAGTATGTGTTGATGAAAAAAAGCCAATATAGGAGGCAATCTTTAGAATGCTCCAGGAGTTCGAACCACACTGGAATAATTTGACGCTATAAGAAAACAAAATTTTGTTTCCTACCTTTGTCCAAAATGAGAAGTAATAAATTTATATATTTAAACAATCTCTTTCCTTTTTTGGAGAGGAGACAGATTTTGGGGGGGAAAAAGAATAGTGCTTATTTGATGAATTGGGATTAATAGTGAAATCAATAGATTTCTTTATCCAACTTGTATACATTCTATGATTCATTCAGAGATAGTCATAAAGTTTGTACAAAATTCCGCAAAGATGCTGGAAATTTCAGCCATCAGTTTCACAAACAGAAATAGACATTTCACTTTAATTTCCAGGAACTCTTTTGGTGAAAATTTTGTTTTGTTTTTAAATTCCTTCAGAAAGGAACATTAAAATAAAAAAACAAATATCAGAATTACTGTTATTTATGACCTTTGTCTCAGTCTTTTTTAGACGAGAGAATTTACTTCCTAAAGTAACATTCATGAATGATGACATAATTAGAAATAGGCCAAGCATAATATGGCATTACTAATTGCTATTTCTCCCTTGATAGCAGCAACCTGATAAGAATATTGATATCTTTTAGACAATCTAAAATGCTTCATTCTTGACCTAGAAGTTGGAATGAACTCCTTTTGACAAAAGGTGAAACAGATGATACAGTGCTTTTCTCCAATTATAGGAAAATAAACTGCACAATGACAAATATATGTGATACTAATAAAGGAGGGAGCACAGACAATATACGTGATGAGGAATTAGCCCTTTGTGAGCATTCTTACTCACAGTACTACCATGCAAGCTAATAGATGCTTAGCTTTGATAGAAATTTTTGCTGTGAAGGAGGTATCATGCTTACTTCTGTTTTTATTTTATTTTTAATACCTAGGAAATTGCCTAGAAAATAGAAAGACTAGAGATCTTATACTTATTTCTTGCAATTGAAGGCATTATCTCATACTAAAATCATTAATGAACGTAATTTACTAACAATACCTTTGTTCTAACGATCTAATTGATTATTTTAATTGAGGCTGGAATTAGAACCACCAGCTCTGCCTTAGCCAGGAAAATACACACACTCATGCTTGCACATGGAGCTGGCGCATAACCAGCTGGTTCACTCTAGTAGCCACAGATTCTCACTTTTGCTCTTACAGCCAGGCTAGAGCATCCTGTCATGACTTACTAAACACACGATTGCTAACAGAGTCAGACTACGATTCAGAAGTCTGCAAAAAAACAAACAAAAACAAAACAAAAAAATAAAAACAAAACAACTTTGAGAGTGTATGTATTTAATGCTTCCCTGTTGCATGAAAACTTAAAAGCTTAAAAAGCTAAACATCTTTTATAAATTCACAAATCTGGAAACACTGAAGGCAGGTCGCCATTTTATAGACACCTTATTGCAATTGACAATTATCTGAAATAACATATGAAGGTGTTAAATAAAAATTACAAGTCCCAAGTACTTTATAAAACTCTTGCAGTCTATCGAGTTTTTATTTATATAGAATGATGACAGCAACACAATCTACATCATATTAAAGTGTCCTACATCATATTCAGTTAGTAACAAAGCCAAATTCTTTATTTACTAATGTACAGACAATCATGCTTTTATCGGTCACATAGTCCCAGTAGCAGATAAATAGAATATCAAACATTCTAGAACTAGTAACATTATAAAACAACTTTATTTTTTAAATCAGCGTTTAGATTTGGTATTTTTTATTATATACAACGATGGACCACATACCTCATTCAGTTTACTTAGAAAGGGTTACATTTTCATGAACACTGGTGGGGTGGATTTTGGCTCCTTTCAAATTGCCAAAACTGACAAAATGTTTAGAATCTTGCATTTACGTGATTTATACATATTCAGATGTCTTAGATTAGATCATGAATGTTCCTAGAATTTGAGTTCCTTGACATTTCCCCCTCTTTACATTTACCTCTTTTCATTTTCCCCTATCTTCTTTTGTATTTTTTTAAACTGGTAAACAAAACCACTCTATCCTTGGGGCCTAAAACATTGATTTGGCCTAATGCATCTTCAATAAATATTTGTTGATTAAATAGTTATGTTGTCAGTCTATAGTCTTAAATATCTTCCCTACTTATTATCAACATCCTAGGTAAATTTCATGATTGATTTCAAGAGATTTAATTGGACTCATTTTCTGGCCATAATTCTCCACCCAACCCTTCTTAAATTGTACTTCCCATTTTAAAAATCTGAACCTTGCTTGTGAACATGTAAGAAGTGTCAAGAAGGAACTTGAAGGGAGAAGAATTGTGAACACGTTTTATGAACTCAGGCTTTTTAAACTCAGTGACATGAAGATTCTTGGGAACCTAACCAATTCCCTTTCTATAAAGTCAATGATTTAATGTGATATGGGATTAGATTTACTCTATGTAAATTATTTATTAATTTTTCTTTCTTCAAATTTTTATTTAAATTCAAATTAGCTAACATATAGTGTAATATTGATTTTAGGAGTAGAATTTAATGATTCATCACTATATATATAACACCCAGTGCTCATCATAACAAGTGTCCTCCTTAATATCCATCACCCATTTAACCCACCCCCCACCCACCTCCCTCCAACAACTCTCAGTTTGTTCTCTATCCTTAAGAGTCTCATGGTTTGCTTCCCTCTCTTTTTTCCTTCCCATATGTTCATCTTTTTTTTTCCCTTAAATTCCACATATGAGTGAAATCATATGGTAGTCGTCTGTCTCTGACTTATTTCACTTAGGATAATATGTTCTAGGCCCATCCATGTCTTTGCAAATGGCAAGATTTCAGTCTTTTTGATAGCTGAGTAGTAGTTATATATAATTTTTGTATTCTTTGGGTAAATACCTAGTACTGCAATTGCTGTGTTGTATGGTAATTCTATTTTTAACTTTTTGAGGAATCTCCACACTGTTTTCCAGAGTGGCTGCACCAGTTTGCATTCCACCAACAGTGTAAGAGGGTTCCCCTTTCTCTGCATACTCGCCAACATCTGTTGTTTCCTGACTTGTTAATTTTAGCCATTCTGACCTGTGTGATATCAATCTCATCATGGTTTTGATTTGTATTTCCATGATGATGAGTGATGTTGAGCATTTTTTCATGTGTCTGTTAGCCCTATGGATGTCTTTTTTGGAAAAAAAAAATGTCTATTGATGTCTTCTGCTGATTTCTTAACTGGATTATTTGTTTTTTTTTGGGTGTTGAGTTTTAGAGGTTCTTTATAGATTTTGGATACTAATCCTTTATTGGATACGTCATTTGAAAATATCTTCTCCCATTCCATAGACTGACTTTTAGCTTAGTTGTTTTCTTTGCTGTACAGCTTTTTACCTTCATGAAATCCCAAGAATTCATCTTTTGCTTTTGTTTCCCTTATCTCCAGAGACATTTCTAGTAAGAAGTTGCTACAGCCGAGGTCAAAGAGTTGCTACCTGTGTTCTCCTCTAGGATTTTAAAGGATTCCTATCTCATATTAAGGCTGTTCATCCACTTTGAACTTACTTTTGTATACGGTGTAAGAAAGTGGTCCAGTTTCATTCTTCTGCATGTCATTGGCCAGTGTTCCCAACACCATTTGTTGAAAAGATTGTCTTTTTTCCTTTGGGTCTTCTTTCCTGCTTTGTTGAAGATTAGTTGACCATATATTTGTGGGTCCATTTCCGGGTTTTTTTATTCTGTTCCATTGACCCATGTGTCTGTTTTTGTGCTGGTACCATACTGTCTTAATGACTACAGCTTCATTATATAGTTTGAAGGCCAGAATTATGATGCCTCCAGGCTTACTTTTCTTTTTTGGGATTGCTTTGTCTATTCAGGGTCTTTTGTGATTCCATACAAATTTTAGGTTTGTTCTCACTCTGAAAAATGCTGGTGGTATTTTGTGAGGGATTGCATTAAAAGTGTATATTGCTGGGGCACCTGGGTGGTTCAGTTGGTTAGGTGTCTACTTTCGGCTCAGGTCATGATCCCAGGGTTCTAGGATTGAGCCCCACATCCGGTTCCCTGCACAGGGGGGAATCTGCTTCTCCCTCTCCCTCTTCTGCTGCCCCTGCTTGTGCTCCTTCTCTCTGTCAAATAAATATATATTTTTTAAAGTGTATATTGCTTTGGGTAGTATACATATGTTAACAATATTTTTCTTTCAATCCATGAGCTTGGAATGATTTTCTATTTTTTGTGTCTTCTTCAATTTCTCTCATTATAGTTTTCAGAATACAGATCTTTTACCTCTTTGGTTAGGTTTCCTAGGTATCTTATTGGTTTTGATGCAATTGTAAATGGGATTGATTCCTGGATTTCTCTTTCTCTTTCATTATTTGTGTATAGAAATGCAACAGATTTGTGTACATTGATTTTATATGCTGTGTTCATTCATGTATTAGTTCTCAATTCATGTATTAGTTCTAGCAATTTTTTGGTGGAGTCTTTTAGGTTTTCTATTTAGGGTATCATGTCATCTGCATATAGTGAAAGTTTGACTTCTTCCTTACTGATTTAGATTCCTTTTATTTCTTTTTGTTGTCTGATTGCTGAGGCTAAGACAAGCAGTACTATGTTAAATAGTAATTGTGAGAGTGGACATCACTGTCTTGTTCCTGACCATAGAGGAAAATTTCTCAGTTTTTCCTCATTGAGAAAATTATTAGCTGTGAGTCTTTTGTATATATGGCCTTTATGATGTTGAGGTATGTTCCATCTGTACCTACTTCATTGAGGTTTTTCATCAAGAATGGATACTGTACTTTGTCAAATGCTTTTTCTGCATCTGAGAGGATCATATGGTTCTTATCCATTCTTTTATTAATGTGGTGTATCACATTGATTGCTTTGTGATAATCGAGCCATCCCTATAGCCCAGGACTAAATCCCACTTGATCGTGGTGAATAATTCTTTTAATGTAGTATTGGATTCAATTTGCTGGTATCTTATTGAGAATTTTTGCATCCATGTTCATCAGGGATATTGGCCTGTAATTTTCCTTTTTAGCGGAGTCTGGTTTAGAATCAAGGTAATTCTGGCCACAGAGTTTGGAAGCTTTCCTTCCATTTCCATTTTTTGGAACAGTTTGAAAAGAATAGGTATTAACACTTCTTTAAATGTGTGTTAGAATTCCGCGGGGAAGCTATCTGGCCCTGGACTTTTGTTTGTTGCGAGATTTTTGATTACTGATTCAATTTCTGGTTATGGGTCTGTTCAAATTTTCTATTTCTTCCTGTTTCAGTTTGGGTAGTTTGTGTTTTTCTAGGAATTTATCAATTTCTTCCAGATTGCCCATTTTGTTGGCATATAATTTTTCATAATATTCTCCTATGATTGTTTTTCTGTGGTGTTGGTTGTGATCTCTTTTTTTCATGATTTTATTTATTTGGGTCCTTTTTCTTTCCTTTTTCATAAGTCTGGCTAGGAGTTTATCAATTTTGTTAATTCTTTCAAAAACCAGTTCCTAGTTTCATTGATCCATTCTACTGGGTTTTTGTTTGTTTGTTTGTTTCTATATCATTTATTTCTGTTCTAATCTTTAGTATTTCCTTTCTTCCATTGGCTTTAGGCTTTACTTACTGTTCCTTTACGAGCTCCTTTAGATGTAAGATTAGTTTGTGTATTTAAGACTTTCTTGCTTCTTTACATAGGCCTGTATTGCAAAATACTTCCTCTTAGTACCACCCTTGCTGCATCGCAAAGGTTTTGTACTGTCGTGTTTTCATTTTCATCTGCTTCCATGTATTTTTTTATTTCTTCTTTAATTTCCTGATTAACCCATTCATTCTTTAGTAGGATGTTCTTCAGCCTTCATGTATTTGTGGTCTTTTCAAATTTTTCTTTGGTTGACTTCAAGTTTCATACCGTTGTGGTCTGAAAATATGCATGGTATGATCCAATATTTTTGTACTTGTTGAGGGCTGATTTATGACCCAGTATGTGATCTATTCTGGAGAATGTTCCATGTGTACTTGAAAAGAATGTGTATTCTGCTGCTTTAGGATGAAATGTTCTGAAAATATCTGTTAAATCCATCAGATCCAGTGTGTCATTCAAAGCCTTTGTTTCTTAGTTGATTTTCTGCTCGGATGATCTGTCCATTGTTGTAAGGAGGGTGTTAAAATCCCCTATTATGTTTTTTTTTTTTTTTTAAGATTTTATTTATTTGGGAGAGAGAGCATAAGAGAGAGTGAGCCTGAGCAGGGGGAAGGGCAGAGGCAGAGGGAGCCTGATGCGGGGCTTGATCCCAGGACCTTGGGATCATGAACTGAGCTGAAGGCAGATGCTTAAGGGACTGAGCCACCCACGTGCCCCTAAAATCCGCTATTGTTATTGTATTATTATCAATGGTTTTTTTAATGTTTGTTATTAATTGATTTATATATTTGTGTGCTCCCAAGTTGGAGACATAAATATTTACAATTGTTAGATCTTCTTGTTGAGTAGAACCTTAATTATGATATAGTACTCTTCTTCATCTCTTGTTACGGTCTTTCATTTAAAATCTAGTTTGTCTGATATAAGTATGGCTACCCTGGCTTTCTTTTGATCTCCATTAACATAATAGATGTTTCTCTAACACCTCACTTTCAATCTGCAGGTGTCTTTAAGTCTAAAATCAGTCTCTTGTAGGCAACATATAGAAGGGTCTTGTTGTGTTTTTTTTTTTTTTTTTAATCCATTCTGATACCCTATGTCTTTTGAGTGGAGCATTTAGTCCATTTATATTCAGAGTAATTATTGATAGATATGAATTCAGAGCCCTTGTGTTACCTGTTAATTGGTGTTTCTGGTAATGTTCTCTGTTCCTTCCTAGTTTTTGTGGTGTTTGATCTTTCCCAGAGTTCCCTTTAATTTTTCTTGCAGGGCTGGTTTAGTGTTCATGAACTCCTTTAGTTTTTGTTTGTCTGGAAAACTCTTTACCTCTCCTTTTATTCTGAATGACAGCCTGGTTGGATAAAGTATTCTTTAAACTGCATATTTTTCCCATTCAGCACAATGAATATATCCTGCCACTCTCTTCTGTTGGGGTTAATGTAGAACATGAAATCATCCATAACACCTGGCATGCTAAAATGTAACACAGAGGTCACTAGAGGTGAGGGAAGGTTTTGGAGAAGGGCATAGGCCTTTGGAAACCTGAGGCCTGCATGACCACTCTGCCATAGGAATGCTGCAGGGACTTGCCTTCCCTGAAGCTTTCTTAGCACAAACAGCTGCCCTGGGAACTAAGAGATGTAGGCATTGTCCCCTAAGCTATGTTTAGCAGAACTCATAGAACACACAGATTAGCATATTGTATCTTTCCTGTAAACAGATCCTCCTAGTTTCAGCAAGAGCCCTTGTCACATATCACGTGCTTGAGAAACAGTGTTAAAGATTTATGATTACCCTGAAGGACCAATAAAGGCAGGAGCAAAGAAGAGCGAAAGATTTTTATCTCTGAGCATTGACCCCCCTTGCCTTCTCCTCTCTTTCACGGCAAAGTTTGGATTAATTTTTCATTCATTGGTACAGGGATTGCTGGCCATTCCTGGCACTCTTCTGGTCTGCCAAGTTTCTGGTGAGATCTGCTGCTAACCTTATTTACCTCCCCTTGTAGGTTAAGGTCTTTTTTTCCTCTTGTTGCTTTCAATATTCTTTCCTCATCTGTGTATATTGTGAATTTGACTATGATATGTCCTGGTTTGGGCCAGCTTTTGTTGAATTTGATGGGTGTTCTCTGTGGCTTGGATTTTGATGACTATTTCCTTTCCCAGATTGGGGAAGTTTTCAACTATAATTTGCTCAAAGAAACCTTCTGTCCCTTTCCCTCTCTCCTTCTTTTGGGACTCCTATGATACGAATGCTATTATGCTTTAAGGAGTCACTAAATTCCCTAAGTCTACATTTGTGATCTAATATTTTCTCTCCCTCTTCTTTCTAACTTCATTATTGTCCATAATTCTATCTTCTATATCACTGATTTATTCCTCTGCTTCACCCATCCTTATTGTCATTGCATCTAGTCAGTTTTGCATCTCAGTTAAAGCATTTTAAATTTTGGCCTGACTAGTTTTTAATTATTTTATCTTCACAGTAGGGGATTCTCTAGTGTCATCTATACTTTTCTCAAGTCCAGCTAGTATCCTTACAATTGTTTTAAATTCTGTTTCAGTCATCTTACTTATACCCATTTTTATTAAATCCCTGGCTTTGATTTCTTCCTGTTCTTCTTTTGGGGTGAATACCTCCATCTTGTCATTTTGTCTAGGTCACTGGTTTTTTTGTGTGTGATTGTTAGGAAAGCCTGTTATATTCCTGCTCCTGGGAGTAATGGCCATATTAAGAAGAGGTCATATTCTGTCCTTGGCCTGGTGCTTCAGGAGGTGTTTCAGAGTGTGCACTCTGCTGTGTTTTGGCTGCTCTTTCACTCAGGTCAGTCCTCTGCAGAGCTTCTCCTTGCCTGCAGCGGGGGATGTTTGGACCTTGTCCACTGTGTGGCAAGTTTTAACTAGGTGTATTTTGGTCTGCTTGTTAAAAGATGCTAGATCCTATTTCCCTTAGAGCTAAAACTTTGTAGCACTCTATGATCAGTAGACTTGGTGTGTGGAAGGGGTTTGTGCTGGTCTTCTGAGGTAGGGGACTGCTGCACTCATTCTCAGGCAGATTTGCCCTAATGGAGATGCACCTGCAGGGTGCAGGGGGTGGGGCTTGGTATAAGTGGCTCCAGCCTCCACTGGGGGTGCTGTGCTCCTCACTGAAGTTGGTCAGGGCTGATGTTCAGGGGGAAAATGGCACCACCCCACATTCCCACCCCTGGAGCAGGGAATTTGCACCTACCACTCTTCAGGAAGCCCTCACAAAAGATCAAACCGTCTCCTCTCTTGTGTTCCCAGCTTCTGTCAGATTCCTGCCTTCACCCTGTCTGTGTCTGACTTATTTGCCAGGTGGCACAGTACTCCTGTATCTCACACATGTGGCTGGGTTTCAAAATTCATTTTAGAGATCCACTGGTGCAGAACTGTGCTGATTCTCTGGAGTAGGGTCTTACCACTCTGCAGCCATTGATGGTTTGTCACAGAAAAACAGTCACATGACCATGCAGTGGTATGGAGTACATGGTAAAGCACAGCAAAAAAGCCAGGTTTGCTGCCCTCGGTAGGTGTCTCTGTTCCCATGCTAATGAACATGACAGCATATTGGTGTCTTCCAGCTCTTTTGTCCCCAGAGAAGCTGTGCTACTACTCCCAAACGTACTCTGAGAAGGGGAACTATTTCTTCCCATGCTACCCAGGGGATCCTCAGACCACTTGCTGCCCATTCCCAAATCTCCACCCTCCTTTCCCACAGGAGCACCATTAAGCCTTCCAGGCATTACCCCAGGGATGGTGTGGACTTCAAAAACTTCAGACTTTGAACTCTGTTGTTTATAAAAACTTGTGGTAGTCAGTCCCTCTCCTTTCCCCAAAGATTTGGGGAAGAGTTTTTCTTGTGCAATCCCCTGTGTACTGCTCTCTCTTTCTCTCTCGCTCCTCTCTATGTGGTTAGGGACCCCTCCCCTCCACAGCACCCACAATTCTTTTCTCCCCCAAATCAACTTTCTGCAGCTCCTACCTTCCATGAGGTGGCCGTTTTTTTACCTTTACATGTGCAGTTTGTTCTCTCAGTCCTCAGATAGATTTCTCAGGTATTCAGAAAGATTTGATATTTATCTAGCTGCGTTTGAGAGACTAAGCAAGCTTAGGGTCCCTCTACTCCTCTACCAACTTAACTCCCATCTAGTATAATGTAAATTTAAAGAGTAAAATCAAACCAAAACTAATGGATAGGAAGTTAGGGAAAAATATCCCACTTGTCATATAAAGGACATTTCTGAGTATTAGATCTTTTTAAAATGAAATGTCATATATCAGTAGATAATATATTCTCTGTCCTATTATAAGTTGATAGAAATATTTTATAGAAGCATAAAATATTAACTGTGGATTGAACCAGAAGACAATCTCAGAAAGACCCTTACAAAACTGTTCGTAAGTTCTTCTGACCTTAATCCTCTTTTTTTGCCTCTTCCCTCAAAACAATAATTACCATATCCACCCTTCAAAACTTTACTACTCCTTGCCTTTAACAGTACCAATTATTTCAATTAACCTTTAAATATATGCTCTTATCCAATCCTTTCCAAACTCTTTGAGAGAGGTAGTAGTCAGCATCAATTTAACCTAGTAGATTAGTTCATTTTTACACTTTCTCTTGCCATTTAATTTTTTAAAAATTTTCAAAGTTAATTATCATCAGCTATCTCCAAAATTTACTAACCTGTAGCCCTTAACCATAAGGCAAGCACATTCCTCTTAGTCATCTCCTGCCCCTGCCTGTCTTCCTAGACTACCCTTTATCAGCTATCTGCAGTTATATGTTACCCACACTCTGGTTAACATTTTTAAAAATTCAGTTTTCATGGACATGAGCTCTATAATCCCTATGGTCCTGACCACTCCCTACTCGTTATGGGTGACCTACTTCACTAATTTGTATTACTTTGTTGGTCCCTGTAGGTATCTGAATTTTACAAGAACATACTTAGACCAGTTCATACTCTGACAGGAATTAGAGCAAAATAGTAATGTGTTTTTCTTCTTTTCCATTTGTACCTTTTAGTTTTTGAGTTAGAGATATTTTTAAGTTGTGGCTATGGGGATACTGTTGATAATGTATTGAAGATTTGATTTGTATACAATAGTGGAAGGAAATAAACTTAGGACTCAGTATATTTTATTTCCAGTCCCAAACTTTGCTATGTGAAATTAAATAAACAAAATTTCATGGAAGCTCAATTTTCACATTATGAAAAACAGGATACAATTTTACTTTCTCAATCTTTCTTCTAAGTTAACACTAAATTTATAGTAGAGAATGTTGAAATAGTGCTATTTGAAAATTAGTTGCCATTATTAACACAAGCAATGCTAACAGATTGAGAAATGTTACCTTCTTATAATCTCTGATCCTAAGTATTTATATTATTACTTACTTCATGTGGACCTAATCAAACCTTTTCATAAAGCTCTTCCACAAAAGAAGCCAACCACTGTTCCAAGTATCAGAATCTATCCCCTTCAAATGGTCATTTGAAAGATCCAGAAAAAAAAGTAAGTTCCTTTTGTAGACCTGAGAAACTCACTGTGGGAAAAGAAGGAAGTTTGTGTTAACATTTATAAAAATGTTTTGGCATATTTAAAATAAAGGGCATTGAGGAGATAAGCAAATATTAATAGATAGAGAACCGGACTGAATTAACTAGGGAATGAGACATTAATTATGAACTATTTCAAGTAAAGCTACTAATTTTACTTAGAAGAATCTATACAAATAAAATATTGACAGTGTTTCACTACTCCTTTATATTCCTCTTTGCAAGGCTGGAAAGCCTTAAAAGTATATTCAATTTAATTTCTAAAATAAGGATATTATAGAAAGCCTTAAAAAGTGATTTTCATGATTTCTGCTACCAAATAAATAGTTAAGTAGGGGGACTCTTATGTACAAAATTGTTCTTATAAGTATTCCTCTCCCAATAAAGTTCAATCCCACTGGGATATAGAAGATAAAACTTTTAAGAGTCTTACTGTTCTTCATGAAATAGACTTCAACTGTCAAAGGCCAGAAGCAAGAGAGTTTACCACTTATTTTAATAAATAATCAAGATATTCATAGAACTCTATTTTTGCCTTTTTGTGTATTCTAATTCATATAATACATGGTGTGAGCTTTATGCAGAAGTCATTTCAAAGAAAGTAGAGCAGAACTCCTCAGTAATAAGTAATGTTTTATCAATTCAAAAAATAAGGTGATTTTTAAAAAGTTGAATTCAATCACACTATAAGATTTCTTTGAACAGAAACAATGTTAAACAGTGAGTGGCAGGTCCACATGACAGAGGGTAGGAAGTGCATCCTGAAGTTATGATTACATAACATCTAAACACCAGTTTTAACTTGCATGCTTATTTTGAGGGGATGTTGATTATTATTAATGTATTAGCATTCTTCACTAAGTCCAAGCATTTTTTGGCACAGTCTGTGTTAAAAGTACTAAACTTTATTTTTAAAGGTTGATTTTATAGCTATAGAAAGGGAGTTCTATAAGACGTTTGGAGTCAGAAAAGTCACATAAGTCTTGAGTGTTTCAGTGTTTAAAGTCTTTGAGTCCTTGACTGTTTAAAGCATGGACATGATACTTATTTTATAAAATCATTTAAGAGTTTAAGAATATTTATTCCATTATAACAAAAAAGCCTCTATGAAAGCAAATCTCCTATCAATAAAAGCAAGATAAAACACAAAATTATCCAATCTAAACCATCTAGGTAACATATAAAATGTTAAAAGACTAAAACAAAGCTGTGAAGTTGTCAGCTTTGGAGAGCTATCGAGACAGCTAGGACTTGAGGAACCAAAGTCCTCAAAAAAGAAAACTCACTGAGATGAGTTTCTAAGTTGTGTTTTCCTTTTCGATGTTTAGAAGTTATTGCTTCTGGGCAAGAGACTGAGAAGCCAGGAAAAGGGCAAAAAATAGTAGGCATAGAAGCCATCCAACAGACCCTCTGGACATCTATGAAGCTGTGAGATAAAAAAGATGGAATTCAGGACTATCTAGAGAGTCAAGAGAAAAGAGCCAATATCTCATGTGGAATTCCCCTGGAAGAATTTGCTGCTTTTTAAGTTCTATACAATAGGAGTAGTTTAAAAGCAGAGGAGACTGAGGGTTGTGGAGGAGAGGTGGGTGGGGGGATGAGGTAACGGGTGATGGACATGAAGGAGGGCACATGATGTGATGAGCACTGGGTGTTATGCACAACTAATGAATCATTGAACTTTGTATCAAAAACTAATGACGTGCTATATGTTCGAAAATTGAATTTAAACGAAAAAAAAAGTTGCATTCTACACAGAAAATAAATTTTAAAAAATAATACAAGCAGAGTAGAGTGTTCTGTAGTCTTACCATGTTGAGAATACAATTTGGAGCTTAAGACCTGCCAAAGAAGCAAGCCAGATCCTAGAAACCAACTTTTACAGCCAGAAATCTCAGACAGCTACATTTTAGGAAATGGTCTAATTGGATGGCAACTCAAATTTATATAGGCTGTAATCCAGAATTTAGTTGTTTAAATCCCAAATTGGATTGTGGTAAACTGCCCAGAGGAACTGCGAGAGGTTAGATTAGGCATGCTATTTCTGTAAGGAGATAATACCTTCTCAACCTTAATAGTTTTATCACAATATGTAGGATATTCAATTAAAAACTACCAGGTACAGTAAGAAATGAGATGAAGGAAAAAAGCAGAAAATTGAAACAGACCCACAGATGTTCCAGCTATTAGAGTCATCAGATAGGGAAACTGAAATGACTGTAATTTATAGACTCAGGAAAAACTAATAACAAAAAGCGAATTTTGTCAAAAACTCACATTTATTAAAAAAAAAGTCATACAGAAAATCTAAGAAAATATATATATATTGCAAATTAGAAACATATGGGTTTAAAAACAAATTGAACACAGCAGAAAGAAGATTCTTATATTGGAGGAAAATATCCTGATAAAAGCATAGAAAGAAAAAAAAATTTTAAAAAGAGAGAGAAAACAGTGAAAGGTTTGATGTGTGTAATTATAGACACCCAGGTAAGGGGAAAAAGAATGGAGCAGATTAAAACTTGAAGATACTGGCTAAAAATTTTCCAAAGTTACTGAAATATATCAAGCCACAGATTTAAGAGGCCCAAATGAGACATAACATGAAAACACAACTAGCTACACTGAAATAAAAAGAGAGAGAGAGAGAGAGAGGAATCTTAAAAACAATGAGAGGAGAAAAAAGACATTGTTCTAAAGGAAGAATATAATACTTCAAGCTAACTTTTCAATAGGGACAGTGGAAGCTAACAAAGAACAGAAGGCTATCTTCAAAATATTAAAAGGGAAAAAGTCAACACGGAATTCAAAACTCAGTTAAAACGTGTTTTGTTACAGTAAAATAAAACATTTCCAAATCACCAAAAACTGATAGAACTTACCACCAGCAAACCCAAATTAAAATAAATATTATAGAGAGCTCAGCAGGGAGAAGGAACATGATCCAAAAGAAAACAAGCAAATGGAAGAAGATATCAATAGCAACAAAATCAGGAAATATGTGGGTAAATATGTATTAATACTGATTACATAAAATAATACCACAATGTCTTGTGTGGAAGAAAAATGAGTGACAATAATACAAAAAGCAAAGGGTTGGTCAATAGAGTTTACATGTTCTCAAAGGTCCTAGCAAAGCCTGGGTATGGTAGGTAGTAATTTATAAGACAAATTAATTATTTATATTCTATTTTAATATACCAAAGATTCATGTTGTAAAACAAAGGCAACTATGAAAACATAATAAAGACATGTATAACTAACAACAAGTAGAGGAGACAAATGGATAGAAACAAAAATATTGATTAATACAAAAGAAACCAAGAAAAGAGGAAAAAAGAAACATGAGATAGAAAAAATAAGAAACAAATATTTAGATAGTAAAATTTAGTTATGAATTCATATATATTGGTAATTCCATTAAATATAAATGAACTAGATATCCCAAGAAAAGTCTAAGGCTGTCATAAAGGGAAAAAAAAACAAACCAAAAATCTATATGTTGTTTATAAGAAGCACACTTGGAATACAAGGCCATAGGAAGACTGGAAGTAAAAGGTGGAAAATAACTCTCCATACAAATAATTACCAAAAATAAAAAAACCAAAAATCAAGCATTCCTAAGTCCGATGATATACACTTTAATAATCATTGCTGTGATGACAGTAACCACAAAAAGGCCAATCCATGAAGATCCAACAATTTTAAAAGATACAAAATTATCCGTATAATAATGTGGATTCAATTCATATAGAACAAAAATTAATACAAATAAAGATATACATAAATCCACAATCAGAATGGTGGATTTTAACAGGCCTCTCTCAGTAATTGATAAACACAAAATGATCAGTAATGTAAATAAAACAAATCCACCTATTTGGTATATAGAACATTCCACCTCACTCATTATAATACTTATTCTTTTCCAACATACATGGAACACTTGGCAATTTTGGAAACTATTCTGAGTCATAAAGCAGGTCTCAAGAAATTTCAAAGGATTTTTTTCTCAACTAGAGAATGAGTACATAAATTGTGGTATATTCTTGCAATTGAATACAATACAGAAATGAAAACAAGCAAACTACTATTACATATATATTTAGTATATATTCTGTATGTATTTCAATAAAAATAATTTTACTTGTGATCAAGTAACCCCACTTCTCATTCATACTCACACTATATTTGAGAGCACTGCGTTCAAAATATGATTATAAATACAAATATATAAAGTTATCTCAGAGGTGACATTCTACTGTCATCAAATAGGATTGGTAAGTGTTATGCAGATATCTTAACAACAAACCTACTTACATATTTGATAATATTAACTCTTTGAATGTTTTGAATGACCATCACACTTCGTTTATTGCCGTTTATCTTGGGCACCCTCATTTCCTGTTCTTTCAAAGTTTTGAAGACATGGGAATGGTAATTTTGCATACTGGTATATGTGTGATAATCCACAAAATGGCACCACAACTATGGCATAAAAAATATACATTCACATTAAGGTTATGTACTTTTCAGACTTAAACTAGAAAATGAGTCTATATGTATAAAGCCTATATGTGAAAGATAATTTGCACCCAGAATAAGTCATGGTTTATTTATACAGGGTGTATTTAAATGGCTTATAAAAATGAAGATTCCAAATCTTTAATACTGGAAGTCCAATAAAAATATTAGAAGTCTCTATGAAGTAAGACACAATGATTAGCTGCAACATATTGGGTAAGTAATTTTCCCGTACTGTACTTTCTGTTTATATTTAAGTTGCTGAATGTTTATATAAGGTAAAATGGATATTTTAATAAATAAAAAAAGTTCTTTTCCAAACAACTTACTCTTTGCAAAAGAAGAAAATTTATTTTATTATCACATTTTCTTCTAGTGTCATACTATAATTTTTATTCTTAACAGTAAAGCTAAATTTTCTTTTTAAATATAAAATCCACAGGTTTCTTGCCACAAATTGAAAACTCACATTGTCAATTGTTTACTTTTCTTTATTAAGTAAACCATTTCTCTGCAAACATAGTCCTAAATAGCTAATTAGATTTCCTAATAGCACTAGAAACCACCATGGGGATAATGTACGAGAATTGTTCCATCAGCAAAATTAAAGGGGGAAACCACCTAATACTTTTTTTTGTTTTGTTTTGCTTTGCAATTTAAACTTCAATGGCTTTTTTTCATAATTTTAATATGGCAAATCATTTCTCTCTAGAGCTTACATTAATGGGCGGAGGACCGAATTGCAAGAGTAGGCTAATTTGCGCCCAAGCATTTCATATTAATGAAATAGATTTTTCAGATATCAAGGCATATATACCTTCCTACGTTATCCTTTCTCAATTCCTAGTGTAATGGGAAGTCCTATTGACTGAATTGTTTTCTTAAAACCCCTTACTAGATATAAGTAAAGTATGAACATTCCCACGGGAGAAACGGTGCCAGCAGCTGCTGTGAATATTTGCAGAAAGGTTCTTGTGGATAAAGAGCAAAAGGAAAAAAAAAAAGAAGGTATTGTAAATAAAAGATAGGAAGAGATATTAGAAAGCTTACCTAAAGAATGCCTTTATAGCATTTTCATATAAAAGTGAAGAAAACTTCACGTGCAAATTGTTTAAGTTTATTTAGAAGCAGAAACATGTTTGCACGTTATGGTTGACAAATCATATAAACCATGTTACACATCTCTGTTTTCTTCATTATCAGCCACCAGAATGGCTTTGTTCATATACACAAGCTGCTTAATGAGAAGCAGGCAAGGGGGATGGAGGATGGAAGAAAAAAGAAAGAAAAGATAAATGAGCCTGCCTGTGAATTCCCTTCGACTGTACACAGAATATCCTCTCCACAGCATATTAAAACAAAAATGATTTTCTTAAAGTGTAGTCACTCACTTATTTTACTAAAGAACTTAAAAACATTCTATCAGTGTTTGACCCAGTGCTTAACTGAACTACAAAACAAGTCTGTTTCTCCCTAGTATTGATGAATGTTTTTGCTCAAGGACAGTATAAAATACTTTATAGGTTTGCTTAAAAATGCTTTTCAGTTTCTCATAACTGTAAACCTACTGGATGGAGCAATGGACTGAGCATCAGGGGACATAGGTTTCAGTAGCTTTTATGGCAGTCTTCTCCCCATAGAAAGAAGTAGTGATTAATGCAAGAGCAGTCAGGCAATGTATGAAACTGCTCCAAGTGTGCAATATTAATGTAAATTGTGAATTTGTCCACAGACTTAAAAATTTAGTGTGAAACTTTTATAAATTGCAAATTCTTTTGCTTATAACTGGAACCAATTGAATTTGTTAATTCTTCTGATTTCATTTACTACTGAGGTATCCTCCTTATTAATCATCTATCAAGTGTCTAGCTATTATACAATTACGATAAAACAAGACATGTATTAAATGGATCTCCCCAAATAAATAGTAATCCTAAGTAAATTTCTATTGCTGCAATGATCTTTTTCTTACTATCAGCCAGAAAATGGTGTGCAGGGAGGTTTCCTTCCAGAAACATGACCCTAAGAATATAACCTCTGGGTACTTCCTTGTCTTCTTCATTAACCATCTCACTTTGACCACCTGTGCTAGTCTCACAGATAATGCAGGTGGGCAACTCACTGGAGTTCTGAGGAGTACAAACTATATAAGCATGACCTATTTACTAAGTCTGGCTTAGATTTAAAACTCTCCGTGAATCTATTTTTGTGTACTTTTCCTACACAGGTCCTACTCTTAAGACATAATTTTATTTGTCTTTATATTGTGTAACCAAGGTTTTATGGCCTTTACATAATTCCTTTGACTGAATCCAAACCTCAATCAGACATTCTAAAGTCTACTTCTCTCTGATCCCCTATTCCTAGCCATTTATCCTTTCTTGCTCCTATTTCTTAAAATGTTGACTGCTAAAGCGAGACCTCTCCAAGGAGTCATTTCATCCTATAATCTCTTCAGCTGCACTTTTAACCTGTAGTTTCCTCATCTTTATATTTTGGATTACTCTTCAAATATGGGTTGAGTTATAAAATCAAGGTGGAGTAATCCGTAAAACCTTGACATGTTGAGCTCTTGATATATAGAGATGATATAGTCATCATAATCTCCAGAAAGTAGTGCTAACTGCTGTCAGGCAAGCAAAAACCTGATGATAATATCATATAACTCATTTGAAGCAGAAATATATAGCCAATGAGTAAAGAAACATGGCTTATATTTCCTGGAAAGAATAGGAAACCATCTACCCTCCTCTAAGAAAATTAAATTGATACTCATGTCCCATCTTTCATTCAACTGTAGGAAGAATAAATTGCATCACAGTAAGGAAACAAAGGTAGGACACAGCCAAAATGACTATGCTACCTGAACAAGGGGTAATGGAAAGACGTTCTGCCATGGAATATAACCAGTTACATGCACCTATCAACACACCGGGCTCCAGAATGCTTAATGATACCATGTTTGAGGAAAGTAACTAAGTGGAAAAGTTGATAATAGCAATAGTTACTGACAAGGTCGGCTCTTCTAGTTACTAAATATTCCATTAAGCTCATTACCATATGATAAGGACACTCATCTATTCCCCAAGGGGATAGTGACCCTGTTCAGTCACAGGATCAAGGTCAAAGTTCAGAATCTCTGGGTAATATATGATGGGCTCTGAATCAGATTCATATATGGTTCATTTTAATTTGGAAATACAAGGACTAAAAGGATCAGTTTTAATTTGGGAATCTATGAACCAGATATCCAATGTATAATGGTAAACAGGGTCAGGATAACCACAATCCTTTTTTTCTTTTTCAAAGAAAAGAACGAGAAACACACAAGAGTCACTGTTCCATAACAATTCTGAAATCCAGCTGCAAAGATGAATGAAGGTGAATCATCCTGCGTGTTCTCTTTTTGTTCTCTCTGGTCATCCCCTCCATTGTTCTCTTGGCCGTCAGTTCTACGCTCTGAAAGATCGTTTCTTTTTTATGAACTTCCCTGGCTCCATCTAAACTGGCACTAGAAAATATGTTCCCCTGGAAGGACTGAGCAACTTTCTCAGCATGCTTCCAGTAAATCAATCTCTTTTCCTGAAGCTATTTTTCCAACTGAAAAGATTTACTGGGTGCTACGTTAATTCATTCAGAGGTTTAATAGTGGGTGTGGCAGCCATACTCTATTTGATCTTTGCCATACAGTGAGTTCCAGTAGGTTTTTGCTACTCAATGGTCATTTTCATTGCATTTTTACTGGGTTGGTATGCGAAGTAATTGCTTTTAAAAACTACAGAATTATGAATTTCTGAACTCTATTTTCTTTCTTTCCTGATTATAAATTGCTTTTTAAGACCTCTCATCATTCTTACAGCACTTTTTCAATGCCACCAACCTTAACATGTGCTACTAACTTTCTGGTTTCTCATCTCTTTTCCTATGTGTTATTATATTTGTGAGTCTGTGTATAATACAGTGTATAGTCATATTTATCGTTAGAAGAATTACTTGCCTTGCAAGTTATTACAGGCTTCAGTTTTACTAAATATTTTGCCACTGCATAATAGAATAACATGGATTTCCATTATTTAGCCATTAGTATCAGTCTCTAGAACCTACAGCCTGGTTTCTAAGTAAATGACTTACATTCTAGGGCTTTTTTTTTTTTTTAAAGATTTATTTATTTTTAGAGAGAAACAGAGAGAGTGTGTGAGCAGGGGGAGGGGCAGAAGGAGAAGGAGGGAATCCAAAAGTAGACTCTCCAATGAGCACAGAGCCTGATGTGGGTCTCCATCTCAGGACCGATGAGATCATGACCTGAGATGAAATCATGAGTCACCAGTCTGATGCTTAACCAAGCCACCCAGGTACCCCAGTAGCAGCTTTTAAAAGAATACTCTTCTCTTGCTTAGACTATTTGCCCTTCTCAGGTCAGTAAGAGTACCCTACTCGATATAGTCATACAGGTATCTGGACTAATGGAACTATAACCATCTCCTATGTTCCCAGTCTCTGCGTCAGAGTGAATAAACAGCTTTGGAGATCTCCTACAAGCAACTGAATCTTCTATTCTAAAAGTGAAACTAGAAACTCATTGGCCAGAACTGGCTACATTGCCTCACACAACTATAGAAGGGCTAACAAGTATAAATCTACCAAATGTGCAGAAGTGGGAAGATCTGGCAATAGCTCAGCTTCCTACAGTTTAAACAACATGAAATTATATTTGGTTACCAATTTTTTTCAGATCACTTTCACAAATAGTTTCTTAATTAGCCTAAGAATTTTTACTTCCCTAAATCATGGTCCATGTCACAATTCCATGTTTTTTTAATTGCAAGTGAGATAACCACCATCCCCTCTCTTATTTTAATCCAATGCAATGTAACAGAGCTCCAAATTCGAAGATTTTAACAGCAAATATGTCATTGTATGTAGATAAAGATGTTAGGATGAATATATAAGTACCTTTTTAAAGTGTTGTGATACTTAGGCCTTTGTTCCTTTTTTTTTTTTTTTAAGATTGTATTTATTTATTTGAGAGAGAGCATGAACAGGGAGAGGGGCAGCGGGTTAAGGAGACTCCCCACTGAGCACATAGCCTGACTTGGGGCTCAATCCCAGGACCCTGAGATCATGACCTGAGCTGAAATCAAGAGTTGGACAATTAACAGACTGAGCCACCCAGGTGCCCATTAGTCCTTTGGAACACGACTGCAAAATATGTTTTTTAATTGAATTTATCTCATATGTAGAGTGCAAAACAAGTATTTCATTACTGATAGCTCCATGAATTACTTCATGAATAGAAGTAACGGGTGTGTTGCTTTTAACTTAGGCATTATGTCTTAACTAATATTATTCTTGATACACTTGTCAATCATGTTTTAGATATAATTCTGGCTCTACATGATCTAGGGCAGACAACATCCAACCCCAGCTGCTGAGGCCTGACAATTTCTCCGTTACTATTACATGCAACGTGATGGAAGAAAAAATAGCTTCTAAAATCATCATAAGTTATCAGTTAAGTAAAATCTAAGTAATTAGAATAAAAATAGATGAGAGATAGTGAATCATTGACATTGTAAATTATTTCAAATTGACCTCAAAAAATTGATTTTATACTGAATTTCTGGATAATTGTTTTTGGTCAAATAAGCTGGTAAGGAAATCATTGATAAATGGGTATACTATTGATGACTTCTAAAAACTGGTAGAAGAAAACATGTGCTATTTAACATTTTTGAGCTATTCATTACCAAAACATGCATGCACAACTCATGGGACAAGTTAAAGTACTTCATTTTTTTCTTAGTTAGTTCCCAGTACTGCTTCTAGGGTTTGATTGAGAATAGAAAAGAGGTATAGCATCAGCTTTTGTTCTAAAATTGGTTTGTTAATAAGAGTAGTTCACAGCAATGCTTTCTTTGCTTCAATTAAACATACTGGAACAATCACACAAGGCATCTTAGACATTCCTATTAAATACAACATTTTCCCACAGAATAAATTTATAGCAGTTATAATGCTGAAAGGAGGGTGAACACACATGTGTTGTTTAAACTATCAGACACTTTCCTTTTGAGTTGGAAAGGCAACATTTTCTAGTGGAAAACAATTTATTTTCAGTGAGGCACCTTGGAAAATTCTGGATCTCATCTCAACTTTCCACCAGAATGGAGAGAATTGTAAGACTTGAGCTGAAAAACACACCAAAGTTAAAACTTAACATGAAATTTGGAGACAGGAAAAGCTTGTCTAGTTATTTACTAGTTGGATTGCCCAGAGAAATGAATCTGTTTAAACTTCAGTTTCTTTCACTATAAATTAAGGATAATAATACTTTTATTTATAAGGAATGATACTTGAGGGGCGCCTGGATGGCTCAGTCGTTAAGCGTCTGCCTTCAGCTCAGGGCGTGATCCCGGCGTTCTGGGATCGAGCCCCGCATCAGGCTCCTCCTCTGGGAGCCTGCTTCTTCCTCTCCCACTCCCCCTGCTTGTGTTCCCTCTCTACCTGGCTGTCTCTCTGTCAAATAAATAAAATCTTTAAAAAAAAAATAAGGAATGATACTTGAGCCTACGTGCAACAGTACCAGATAAGTGCAAACAGCATATCATGCCCACAAATGTTATTCCTCCCTCTTCTCTTTCATGCTTTTACCTATAGTGGCAACCCCCTCGCCCCCCCCTCCAAAAAAAAACCAAACCCAACCAACCGGTGGATGATTCCTTATAGTCTATCAATATTGTACAAGATTATATAAAGCACTGGAAAAAGCAGCAGAACCTAATTGCATTATATGTTATTGACTTAAATAATCACTGTTGGAGCCTTTTAAATTTTATTTAGCAAATTCCAGTAGTATTCAGGACCATGAAGTTTTGTCATATAGCTTGATTTAGATAACAATATCATGCCCCCAAAAGTTACAAGCATCAGTAAAAATAGTGACGTATTTGTATGTACCTATATTGTGTGTGTTTACACAAAGACGTGTGTGGATATGCACATGTGCATACACGCACACACGGATGAATATGAAGCAGTGGAACACGTTAAGGTATTAAAAATAGCAACTCTGGAGTAGAGTGGCTGCGTTTGAATGTCTGCTCTTTAGTAGTAGTAGTAGGAAAATTATTTACCTGTCCATTCTTCAGTACGTCTATTGGTACAATGGGAAAAACAAAAGTACCTAATTAATATGGATGCTAGGAAGATTTAAGATTGCATGAATGAATATTTGTGAAGTGCTTAAAACAGTACCTAGTACATAGTAAGAGTATTTTAAATGAACAAATATTCTTCAAAAATGAGGCCATACGTTAGAGATAACATAATGGTTTTTTTTTTGTTTTGTTTTGTTTTTTTTAGCTATTTCTCCTAATATATAACTACATGGAAATACCATTTTTTATAACATTATTTTGATGATTGCATAATATTCAGTTGGACTCAGAGTACCTACCAACGTCTTCTGGTTGGATATACGTGTTTTAAAAAACCTAGCATTTAGATTATGGGATTCTCGTAGCTCACTTTTTGCATATATGTGTCATAGTTTTCTTAAGATGAATTCCCAGAATTTCTAGATCAAATGTTACACACATTTACAATTTTGAACTATTTCACTAAATTTCCCTTTCTAAAGACAGTATCAACTTGCACTCCTATCAACTATATGGGAAAATTTTTGCATAGAAACTATGCACACTAGATTTAGAGTTTAAGTATTGACCATATTCTGGGCTAAATCAAACAGTATTATGTTAAATAAAACAAAAAGTTAAAAAATAAAAGTTTAAAAGTTATGTTCCATGTGAATATATATATAAAAAACTACTAAAAGAAGAGATGTTGGTATTTTATCAGTTATTATCCTTGGATGTTGTGATGAAAAGAAATGTGTGGTATTTTTCTTTGCTTTCTACTTTTAAAGGTTGTACTGTTTGTAATAAGGCTTGTTATGAAAGTGTAGACTCATATATTTTATCTTCTGTAATGCAGGAATCCAGTAATGCATGCAAATAGTATTTGATGATATTACCTATACTCCCTATCATTTTGATACATTTATGATAATTAGTCTGTAAATACCTAAGCTGTATCATCAAGAGAGTGGCATGTTTCAGATGTCTTAATTATCATATTTTATGCATTTTAAAATTATGCTGCTTAATTTTCTTCTGAGATTTTTGCTTTGAGTTCTATGATTTTGGATGTATATTTTGCCCTTCGTTTCCTTATGGATTTGTTTTATTTATTTATTTTTAAAGATTTTATTTATTTGAGTGAGAGAGATCATGAGCGTGTATGCTTGCATGAGTGGGGGGAGGGGCAGAGGGAGAGGGAGAGAGAGAATCTCAAGCAGACTCCCACTGGGCACAGAGCCCGAGGTGGGGCTTGATCTCAGGACTCTGAGATCATGACCTAAGCGAAAACTCAAGAGTCGGTCACTTAACTGACTGAGTCCCTCAGGTGCCCCTGGATCTGTTTTAAAATGCCCAATTATTGAATATCTCTTTACACTAGTTAGATGGACAAGCATCTCGCTGTTCCTGAAGCAGATGGCATGAATTCCGTTAGCTAATGAGAACTTTGCTCGTTGTTAATGCCAGTTGTTAATAAATATAGGCCAGCATGTCATGTCCTGAGTTGACTTCCTTTGTTGATGTCATCCTTCTTCAGCCAGCTGTTTAGGCTTTGCGACTCCTATGCCTTTTAACATCTGAGTAATTTTCCGGTGGAAAAGGATAGAAACGCCAGAAAACACTTTTCATCTCAGCACATTTTCCTGGTCTTGAATAGGCACAGGGTAGCCTGGACTTTCTCCAGAGGCAGAAGGATTCCAAGTGAAAGCAGAAGCTGTAGGGTTTCCTGAGGGCTAAGGGCATCACTTCTGCCACGTTGTATCAGTCAAGCCACAAGACCAGCCTAGAGTCAGAGACAGGGGATACAAACTCCACCTATTGATGGGAGATACTGCAAAGTATTGTGGCAATCTACAATCTACCCTGTTCTCCCGTTCAAGTTTCTACACTTTCAATTTTTTTAATATGTGATAAAAATCATTTTTGAGGTCTTAACTTGTAATACCAGGAATTTCGGCTTTTTCATCTACCTCCCTCCATCCTTAATGCTTCTTCATTAATGTAATCTACAAGTCTGAAATCTTTTTAATGACCTGATTTCCTTTTTTTATAATGAAAGTTTATATGGCCTTTTTTATATCAATAACTATGTCCATTAGTTAAGCTGATAAGCAGCAATTTATTTCTCATTAGTAGTTGGTGATTTTATTTACTTATCTAAGTACCTAAAAGACCTTGTAATAATCAGTAAAAACAAATGGATTGTTTATTTCATCTTTAAAAGGGCACCTGTCAGGTATCTGAAGCTTGCAAATAGAATTCTGAGCTAATTAACTTTCTGAGATCACAAATCTGAGAAGTTCTCAGTCTCGAGTTTGGATATGAATGAGAAATGACTGGGTATAATAGTTGATGATTTTATTCAAGTTTGTCCTGCTGCTTCTTGGGTAGCATTTATAGTCAATGAATTCCGAGGCTTATCTGACTCCACTTATTTTTTGTTTCTGTTTTTGTGTTGGGGTTAAGGTAGAGCATGAAATCAACCATAATACCTGGCTTGCTAAAATGTAACAAGGAGGCTGCTGAGGGCAGGGAAGGTTTCGGAGAAGGGCATAGCCCTTTGGAAGGCCAGGCCTGCGTGACCACTCTGCCTTTGGAGCCGCAGGGAGTTGCCTTCCCAGAAGCTTTCTGAGCCCAGACAGCGGTGCTGTGATCGAGAGACAGAGGCATCGGCCCGTAGGCTATGATTAGCGAACTCCTACAACACGCAGATTAACGTATAGTATCTTTCCTGTAAACAGCTCCTCCCAGTTCCAGTAAGACTTGTCACATCGCGTGCTAGAGAAACAGTGGTAAGGATTTGTGATTATCCTGAAGGACCAATAAAAGCGGGAGCAAAGAAGAGCAAAGGGTCTTCGTCTCTGAACATTGACCCCCTTGCCTACTCCTCTCTTTCACAGCAAAGTTTGGAGTAATCTCTCATCCATCGGTACACGGATTGCTGGCCATTCCCGGCCTTTTTTTATTTTTTAAAAAAATTTTATTTGTGAGAGAGAGAGTGCAAGAGAAAGCACAAGCAGGGGGAGCAGCAGGCAGAGGGAGAAGCAGCAGGATCCCTGCTGAGCAAGGATCATGACCCAACTGAGCCGCTGAGGCGCACCTCCGCTTAGTTTGAATGTGATGTAATGAGGATAAAATCTACCTAGCTATAGGACCCTGCCCGTATTTACTGGTGATTGCTGCTATTGTTGTAGTTGTAAATTGTCGAGTTATCTAGTATGGGATGAGATTTATTTTTCAATACTATATGTCTTAGTGTTTATTTTTGCTAATTCAAATGCAATATTTATGTTTCTATGTTTAATTGACTTTAGGAATAACACATTAATAATTTCAATCTCTGTTGCAACCTTTAATGTTCTATAATTTTCAGCCTCTGACCTGTAGCTTAGAGATCAGAGTTGGCCTGGTGATTCTATGACGTGTTACTATAGATTGCTATGAAAAGTTTTCCTCTGTATGTATTGGTTTTTATAAGTAAATGTTTTTTTCAATATTTCTGCTCACATTGCCCTTCTTCCTGTATATACACCTGTCTCAGATTTCACTGAATTGTTTGTATTCCTCTCCGTTTACACAAGATACAAGATTCTAACTCAACTTCAGTACCTGACTACCATGTATTCATTTACGTAAGAGGTCTAAAACATCTTCCCACATAGACCCTTTCTGTTACTGATGTATAGTCCAAGCATGAAGTAGTTTTACCATTTCTGAACACATCACATGGACCTGTTTCTGGGTTAGGCACTTGGATGTGGTCTCTAAACTATGGTGTCATCAGGAATGCTCTCTTGGAAAAAAAACCCACAACGTTACAGTTTTCCTTGCATTGCAATGTCATTTGACAACTCTATTCTTCTTCTGTGGTTTAACTTTGGTGGAATTAAATGTCAGCAGAAAAATATTTTGTTGGTTTTTATTTCCCAAAGTACATATTAAGTTTGTTTTTAAGAAACTGCAGCATGATATTGTTTCAATTCATCCATAAAACAAATGACTCTCAAACATCCCATAAGATAAAGTGAAAAGCAGTATCTGTTGTTTTTTGGGTTTTTTGTTTCTCTAGCATCATCTAGGATATTGTACAACATAAGCAGCAGAGTGACGCTTTATATTCACAGTATGGTTAAAACCCTTCTGAAATAATTATCATTTATGGATTTAAATTCTTAGGAAATATAACTTGAGTATCTCAGTAAATGTACATGTGTCTAGTTGTGATTAACAAAGAAATGTCATAGGTAAACCCCAGAACAGTAACAAATGCTCATCTTGAAAAAATGTCACCGTACGTTGCAGGATCATTCTGGCTCCAACTCCACCGCTTGACATGCATTGGCAACATAAAGAAGAGCCTAGATACCAATATTAGTATATTTGAGTCTTTCACTTAACTTGGTCTGCTAGCCAAATGTTTTTTGTTTTGTTTTGTTTTTAAGATTTATTTGGGGGGGGGGGTTGTGAGGGGAGGGAGAAGAAGAAACACTCTTAAACCGACTCCACGCTGAGTGTGGCGCCGGGGGGTGGATCTCAGGACTCCGAGATCCCAACCGGAGCCAAAACCCAGTCGGTTGCTGAACCCACCGCGCTGCGCAGGCGCCCTGCTGGCCAAGTGTTTGCTTCAGTTAGGACTGTCCCATTGGTGAAACCATTTCCTTAGCTAACTTAGATACATAATTTCCTTAGATTGGCCTATGTACACACATGATGTTAACACTGGGTAAAATTTTTACGAGGCAGCACGGCTCATCCAAACCTAATATATGATTTTGAGTCATTCAGATCTGGTTGGAACGCCATAGCCACTATTTTCACTCCTTATGTTAGATTGTCCTAAGCTTGAGTTTTCTGTTCTGCGAAATAGGGTTATTAATAACTAAAATATAGGAATGTTAGGAAACATACACAGATATATGTATGTAAAATGCCTTCTACTTAGAAGCCATTAAATTATACTAGTTTCCATTTTGTCTTTCCCTATCCTCAGCTATCAAAACATTTTTATATAGTCATGATTATTGTAATATACTGGTATGGTAACTGTTTTTCATAATGTACAAAGTTAAAGTATGTAGCAATGTCCATTTTTTCCCTCCTATACTTCAGTTTATATAAAAATATTAAAGTAATTTAGGTCAAAAATCTTGTCAAGGAGAAATCAAGTAAATCATGTATTGAATTTTCACATAGAAAATAAAAATAATCTTTATTTTTGGTAACAGAAAAATGACTTGGAACTAGATAACATTTGAAAATGCTTTCAAATTAATGCATTTTTTTCCATATACCCAATTTTATTATTAAATACTGACATGTGGTAGTCACCGATCTGGATATTGCTATATAAACTGACAAGTAAACCACCGGTGCCCAAAGACATATTTAAATGTATTTTCTTCACTTGTCAATGCACATATTATACACACACACACACGTGTGTGTGTGTGTGTATGTACGTGTGTATATATGTATATATGTGTGCATGTGTGTGTGTGTATACACACTGTATATATTACTACCGAAAATATAATTCCTTTTTAAAGTATATAGAATATGGAAAAAAGAAGCCTGGTAGCATGGGCATTTTTTATATGGCAGGAAACCTAGCTGGAGGCCAATTTGGTTCTCTAGCCCTTTTAGTGTTTTCTCTGTGGTTACTTACCCAATGAAGCCAGCCGAAAACATTCAAGAGTTCTGATTTGCCAACTGAATACCATCCATATACATTAACTGGCACTTAAGAATTTTCTTTATGTTGCCTTAGCTTTCTGTTCCAGGTTTTTCTCTAAGAAATTTCCTATAATCTTGTAGTTATTTTGTACCTATGCATCTTATTTTGTACCTTGCATCTTTAAATAAACTCAGTTAATGCTTTAAAAAGTTCTATAGAATACAAGTTTTCCTCATTTTATTGATAAAAACACTAAATCTCAGAGATATAAGAAAATGGACTGAAGTACCAGAGACATAGAATGATAAAACCGATTGTGTCCAAATTTTGTATGAGCCCATTTTCTTTGTTTTCTCTCTCTCATTTCCCATCTTTATAGAAAACCCCACCTAACTTAATGCCTCTCTTGGCACTTATTAATCCTTCAGTCTATCATGTTTTATGCCTGTTTTATCACCCCACTAAGATGGAAATTTTTTAAAGGCAGCAATTGTATATTTCTCATCCAATAGGCGCTTAATAAAATGCATTGAAAGGATAAAGAAACCTAAAAATATCACAGTTTTTGAGACAGCTCCAGGCAAAAAGAATAAGACACTAGGCTACATTCTTGTCAGATTTCCGCAAGCTCTAAAAAACAACCAATAATCAAGAATTGCTGACATATTAAAAAATACATTCTAAAAATAGAATCACAGACTACAGTTTAAAAATGTGTGAGCATCATTTCAACAAATAAGTCTGTTAATATGCATCTAGATGCTAAATATATCAGAATAACAGAAAAAGGTCAGCTAACTATAAAGCTGAAAGTACAAGGCGGCACTCTCAAGGGAGAGAAGAAGCTGTTTGATTCAACAGAAGCATTAACGCGAACTCTGTTTTTGTTGTTATTGTTTGATTTAGAGAAGTATGCAGAGCTGCAACTGTTCCCTGTGTTTTTATTGCTTAATTTGTTATTGGTCCTAATCTTCTACAAGATTTAAAGGTGATTCTCTGTTGCTATTTGCCTGGAGCTGATGTGTAACCTTTGGGAAGTGCTCTGTGAGCAGATCTTAGGTCTGACTTTTTTCTCTATTGTTTTTGCTGAAATGTTTCTCCTGTTTCTCTGCTGGTTCTGACTTTAATCTGTGTATATGCTTACTTTAATTATTTTGATGATTTCCATTAAAGGCCTGAGAATCTTTTAAAAAACCCATTTGAAGAAAATAGGAGATTTAAGTACAATAAATGTGTACTTTGAAGAAACAAACCACTCCTATTTTCAAGAGTCTATTTCATGTTGTAGATCTCAGAAAAACTCATGTATTAGATATAAGCTGGAGACATAAATTATAATTGTGTTTCAAGCTTGTATACCACTGGTTAGCTACATCGTGTTTGTGACCAGAAGTGGTTTTTCTGCTCAGCCGCAGGATGACTTGAGTAAGCAGCCCCAACTCTAAATACGCGGCCGGAGGTGACTGTGGGAGATTGGATCTATTTCATTTTACATAGTAAAATATCTCAAATATTTTGTGTTTGTTTCCGCAAAGAATCAGGGAAAATTAGGTGAGAAGAATCTAACTATGGGTGATTATTTAGGTTTTTTTAACAGCTCTCCTACATACATTTGTGTATAATCAGGTAACTTTTTTCCCCCCTGAATTCTGTTTTCCAGGTTTCGACTTCTGTGGATGCTGAAATTCTTTTTTTTTTTTATGTTTTTTTTATTATATTATGTTAGTCACCATACAGTACATCCCCGGTTTCCGATGTAAAGTTCGATGATTCATTAGTTGCATATAACACCCAGCGAACCATGCAATACGTGCCCTCCTTACTACCCATCACTGGTCTATCCCATTCCCCCAGCCCCTCCCCTCTGAGGCCCTCAGTTTGTTTCTCATAGTCCATAGTTTCTAATGCTTCATTCCCCCTTCTGATTACCCCCCCTTTTTTTAATGTTTATTATATTATGTTAGTAGCCATACAATACATCCCTGGTTTCTGATGCAAAGTTCGATGATTCATTAGTTGCGTGTAACACCCAGTGCACCATGCAATACGTGCCCTCCTTACTACCCATCACCAGTCTATCCCACTCCCCTGCCCCCTCCCCTCTGAAGCCTTCAGTTTGTTTCCTAGATGCTGAAATTCTTAAGGCATTCTCAATTCCTGTGTCAAAAATTCTCCATATATAAATAAAATTTTGTTAAGTGAATGCATAGCTCATCCCCTTCATATGTATATGAACACCATTACGTTTAATAAAAGAGGAGACAACTGGGGACACATGGGTGGCTCAGTCGTTAAGCGTCTGCCTTCAGCTCTGGTCATGATCCCAGGATCCTGGCTTCGAGTCCCATATCTGGCTCTTCGTTCAGCGGGGAGCCTGCTTCTCCCTCTGACTCCTCCCCCCTGCTCATGCTCTGTCTCTCTCTCAAATAAAATCTTAAAAAAAAAAAAGAAAAAAAAGAGGAGACAGTTAAAGTTATTAAATTCACAGTCATCTTCTATCATTTTGTAACTTATAAATCAAATACAAAGAATAAAACTACTGTCTTATCCTGTGGAGACTGCATTATTTTATTGAGGCCAACTTTAAAAGTGCTCCTCTTATTCAAAACGACTGGGAAGCACAGGTCGAGAGAAATATATGCTTATTTACGTTATTTGCGGCTTTGTAATTCAGCTTCAAGAATCAGCATCTTTGCTAGTATTTTTGCTCTGAGTCAAAATTTTTGCTTCTGTCCTGTTTGCATGTAGGACTCACTTGGAATTCCTTGTCTACCATTTGCTTGTATTCTCTCAGGTCTCCATGCTGGCTGGTGCAAAACATTCTATTCAATCAGTATATTTTTTAAGGAGTCAACGGAAGATCCTAAGCACCATTAGAGAGATTTGACAAAATTCTTTATCCATAATAAGACACCTCGTTTGCCCAGCTCTTATTGGCTGCTGTCTTAACACCAATCCCTTTCCTAATACACACGTAAAACTTGACATCTACAAGTAGCTGAGGCTTGTATAAGCTCATTTTGTGACTGCACAATGTCACAAATAATCCGAATGACCCTCTTTAGGAACTAACTCTCCATAGCATAGCACCTGGCAGAGGACACGGATTAGCATTGACTTTGTTTATACAAAGTGGCAGTGAGATCCAAGTATCCATCAAAGACACACCTCATGTTTCTGTGTGATTGGCGTCATACTGGGCACTGTGTACATGTGCACTTCTCAAAACTTATTAGGTGCTACTGTTAAACTATCTACAGTATTAGAGATAACAAATAGATAAATCAATGGCTTATCTTTGTATTCCATAAGGCTTTTTCCCCTTCTAAAGAAAGCCACTGAAATCCCAAATGAGAAGTCCTCCAGTATATTTTGTTTTGTTTTGTTTTTAATTATGTGAGGGGCGCCTGGGTAGCTCAATCGGTTAAGCATCCAACTCTCGGTTTTGGCTCAGGTCATGATCTCAGGAACCTGAGATCAAGCCCCCAGTCAGTCTCCATGCTCAGCGGGAGTCTGCTTGAGATTCTCTCTCTGCCCTTCCCTCCACTTGCACAAGCGCGTGCGTGCACGCATGCGCTCTCTCTCAAATAAATCTTTAAAATATAATTTGTTGAATTACAAATATAAAATTTAAGTTAATGCGTATGGAGGTAGTATTTAACGGAGGGTCAATAAAAATGAAAAGAAATAATCTGGGAAATTATAATGTAAATCAATGAAAAAAAATATTGAATTTGAAATGTTAACCAAGAAAAAAATAAGGAAGGAGGAAAGAGAGGAAGGGGAAAAAGAAATTCTATATGAACTAGGAGATTTTTGAAAGTTTTACAACAGCAAGACGTTGCAAGATCTTAAACCTCAGAAAAAACCTCTTTATTGGGCTTATGTTTTATCCCTAAGTATGTCGGAGATTTCAGGATTTTTCTTGGTTCCCTTGTAAAATTAAACCCTTGTTAAAACCAAAATGTCTAAGAAAGCATTCTAGGTTTCAAATAAATGTTTAAAGCCAATTCACTCTAAGTTAATAAATGCCTTTATTACTTTTCTTGAAGGGGAAAAGTTTATTAGTTGTTTCTCCTCATCTTAATGATGTCAAGCAGGCTTCCTACTTTTCATTTCATATCTCAAAAGTTAACTTTTTAGTGTCATCTCCTTCTCAAATACTATTCTATTATTCTTTCATAAATATAAATATTTCCAGGTTTCAGCTGTCCGATTTTGCTAACATGACAATATGGTAGTGGGAGTTCTTGTAGTTTTAAACTACAGGGATTTTATTATGGCAAATTAAGGTAAGTCTTAACAAGCTAAGCCTTTATAGCCAAGTTCAGGTATAAGTAAACCTTGTCTAGGGAGGCACTGGACCTACAACATATTAAGTCATCTGTTCTGTAAGCCTAATATTTTTACACAGGTTAAATTTGGAAATTTTGTTATGGTGAATATTTTAACCAATCAATAGTTAGTAACCACAGACATTAAGAACCGCAGTTGGTCAGCAGGTAGGTGATCTGAGGGAAGAGGTAACGCAGAAGACCAAGGACAGCTGAGGCGGGCCTAGGGAGCAGGTTGCATGCTGATGCTAATTGTATTTTACATATTGACACTAATTAGGTTTTAGCCACCAGCTGCTAGCCGCCTTTTTTTCCTCCCCTCATAGATCCTGAGAGTCTGTGGGCGATTGCATCAATTTGCCTTTCCAGGAGGACAACCCTGCATACAATTAAAGTCCCAAGTAATCGAGAAAATGAAGAGTTTTTTTTTTTTTTTTTTTTAAAGATTTTATTTATTTATTTGACAGAGATAGAGACAGCCAGCGAGAGAGGGAACACAAGCAGGGGGAGTGGGAGAGGAAGAAGCAGGCTCATAGCAGAGGAGCCTGATGTGGGGCTCGATCCCATAACGCTGGGATCACGCCCTGAGCCGAAGGCAGACGCTTAACCGCTGTGCCACCCAGGCGCCCCGAGAAAATGAAGAGTTTTTAACAGAAAATGGATATGTAACCTATGTAAATCTATAAACTAAACCAACCTTTGACATTTTAAATGGACATTGTGTAAAGAATGGACCAAAAGATAGACTTAAGTTTTCTCCTCCTAATGCAGAATAAGTTGAGAAGTGACTGATGCCATCCATGGTTGTCTGGTTGTTTTATTATGTGCAATTAAAAATCAGAACTGATTCGACTGGCTGTTTTCACATTATGTAAACACAGTGGAAGGGGACATAATTCCAATCACTCCCTTCTGGAATGTTTTATGGTAAGTGTTTCTTCTTATGATAATGTATTTTCCCACTAGGAAACATTACCTGCACCTCCTATCAGTACTTGTTCTCTCTTAAGCTTTATTCCCTCATTCTGTACTGCCAAAAACCGTCTTTTAAATGCTTTGTTGGACAATGAATTCTGAATAATGGGTCCTGAGTAACTGTAGAATTTCCACTTGCTATTTTAAATTAATTACTTTGATAGCAAAATAACTTTAAAGACTGCTTTATAATTTTCAGCATAAAATAAAATTATTATGGTTTGATTTCTCTCCCTGCTTCATTCCTTTTCTGTCAGCAGCATTACCACAGCTCAGAGTAAAATACAAGTGTGAAGAGATGAAACAACCTTCATTGGTTGTTGTGTACTGAAATGCCAGCATTAGAATTCGTCTGTGGCAATGCTTCTACTTATAAGTGTCTTTAGAGATTTTTTTCCTCCTAAATCTCTTCATGCTGCAAACATGTATTTCATATCACTTATTCCTTAGCACTTAGCACCTGCAACATCACTTGGTTCATCATAGGTGCTTAATAAATGAGTATTGAATAAATGAATGGGATTCCAAATGAATACTTTTATAGATTTTCATATATCTATCCAACATATGAGCTATGGTCTTGGGGAAATCTCAAGAACATAAAGCTAGCTCATGTAATACTTAACCAGTACTTGACTAAATGATTGGTCTTCATGTACCCAGTTTGGGGAGGTAGTGATGGGTACAGTCGTGGCTGCCTCTTCATTCAAAGTCTCCCTCATCCTCAAATGTCTACCTTTTAACAAATGGAAAACACAAAAAGATTTATTAATTCCATCAGAAGTTTCTCCTTGATTCAGAATCTATAACTTATCCAGACTCTTGAAGAATTTCCAGGGCATAAAGAAATCTTGGGGGGGAAAGATGAGCAAGCCTTGATTCATGGTGGTTTTAGACACACTGTAAGAAGAAGACTGTCAGAACAGGTAGGACCAGGCCATGTCTGAGAGGCACAAATCAGAATTCTTAATTACCTGGATTGTCATGTCAGTAGTGGTCTCTATGAGAAACCTACTACTGGGTACAGCATACTGTACTTGGTACCTACATTCAAGTATTTCCAATTAAATAGGATAAATATCTCTGAAATTCTGAAATAGCACATAGAGAGGTCTCACCAAAGATCATGAAGAATTTATCAACATCTGAGAGTACCTGGGAGAAGGTCAACAATGAAAAACACCTCTTGCTTTCAAATTTCCCTTCCACTCTTGCCTGAAGACAATTAAACTCACAATTAAGATGATCACTTCGTAAAAAGTACCAGATCTCCATTTATCTTTTCTCAAGTGCAAACATATTACCAAGATGACTATCTAAGTTAACAGTTGCTAAAGTAACAGAGTTTACTATTTTAGTAACTATAAGTTGCATGAGTAGGTTGTAAAAATCTATTTACAGAGATTCACTCAGTATTTTTAACGGAATGAAATTCTAGTCAACTCCAAATATATTTCATCACACATAAGAAGGCAAAGTATTAATTCAGGAAAATATTCTTTCAGTTATGTGATTATGCCAGGTAACCCGAATTGCAAGGTAAATCTGTATTTCTTACGGTAGGTGATAGTTAAATGTTTGAGTGCTTCTATAACAAAATGTTTGAAGCATGGGGTGCCACAGTGTGTCTCCCTGCACTCAACAGGTCAGTGTTAAGGTAAGGGTATCTGAAATACAGAAGGGAGATACGAAAGAGAAAAGCAAGGAACACACCCAACACAAAGTTACCCAGTGCTTTTTGCTGAAGCAGTTCTATTAGGATAATGTAGAAGTGAAAACTGGTGAGAAAAATTAATGTGATGAAATTATAATATAGTTGGAAGTTAACTGACACAGTAATCTAGCTCAAACGCCCTGTTTAAGAGGAAGAAAAGGAGTCTGAGACACTATGACTTAAACAATTAGCCATTGGATTTAAAAATCAGATAATGTGTTAGCTCTTCAACTAAAATGGGAAGTTTTCCTCAGAGAAAAGTGATTTTTTTGGAGGGGAAGGGAAATAGAAATCTAGGAGACTGGAATATGGCAAAGGAAGAGAGAGATCACTGGAGTGGAGTGGAAAGAATTCTTCCACCTCCGGTTCTAATTTGCTCATATGCACGGTGGGTTGGTAGGACTGGCAAATCTCAAGAGCCTCCACCTCAGTTTGCCTTTAATTTCTGCGAATGGAAAGCCTTGCTTAAAATTTCGTGCAGTGAGCTTTTAGCCTTTAATTTAGACTTATCACATTTCTCTTGTTGTGCCTCGTAATTGATAAGTCTAGGGGAAAGAAGAAGTTGGCCAGCTCTTCATGAATACTTATTAAGAGCTTTTGACATCAAAATAGAATTTAAAAGTCTGGGAAGTGTTGGCATTATTTTTTGCTGCTCAAATATACAGACTTTACGCTCATAAATAAGTGGAAGAGAATCAATCAAAACTATGCCTTTCTTAGCCGACCAAGCCACTTTCGTCAATTAAAGCTTTCAGATTTCAGACAGGCAACCATCTGCAGATTTCTCTCTCCAGTCATCTAAGACGTTTTGTCTATAGTTCTTGAAACCCTGAACCAGTGCTTCATTTAAGCTCTTCCTTTTACCCTACAGGCACAAGGCAGCTGGACCTTGGACAGGTAAAGTTCTCACTGAAGTCAATTGGAGTTTGGACTGCCTGAGGGCTGCAGCATCGGGCCCCAAGTCATCTATTATAAATATTTTTGACACATCAGATTCATACACATTCAACTCCAGCTGAAAAGGTAAAAAGGTACAGACACTTACCAGTTATTTCATGCCTTGAAGGAAAACAACTCCACTTAAATGATATTCTCTCCTCACCTCAGATCCTCTTGGGGGTTACAATGGTCACCAAAGACCCTGTCCACAAACTAGAAAGAGATGAGGTATTTCTCAGTAAAAAGAAATTAGTTTTCTACTTGTGGTACAGCAAGCACATTCCTATTCTTTACCACTTATTACTCACCTTACAACAATATTTCAGGGAATGAGTAGACATATCGCGTATGTACATACTTTGATATATATTTTTTTCAAGATTTTATTTATTTATTCCACAGAGATAGAGACAGCCAGCGAGAGGGGGAACACAAGCAGGGGTAGTGGGAGAGGAAGAAGCAGGCTCCTAGCGGAGGAGCCTGATGTGGGGCTCGATCCCAGAACCCTGGGATCACGCCCTGAGCCAAAGGCAGACGCTTAACCACTGTGCCACGCAGGCACCCCCATACTTTGATATAGTTTTGGTAATACAACTAGAAAAGCTTTCTGTATTTCTTGATGATTTACAGAAAAAGAACGACAAAAGAACAAAAGAAAAATACAAAACCTGAAACTGCACAAAGTTCCTCCTGGTGTTTTAATTGGACTTTTTATTGCCTGGAGCTTTCCTTCCTCTTTTAAATTTCTTTTGAAGAGAGCTAATGCACAACTGATTTTTCAAACTATGTAATTTCTCACTTAAGCTCTTGATATAGGGGAAATTCCTTGTGGTTTGGTCTATTTTATATTACAGTTTATATCACAGAACATCAGGAATAGTTTGGGGACAAAGGAAACATCTACATATTGATTCTAGTGGTATGGCTAACTGTAACCCCTAAACAAATATGAATTTAATGGGTTGTACATATTTGAATTCCCTTCAGTGGCAACTTTTACTTTAGGTAATTGGATTCTCTATAAATTGCTTTTCGTTTACTTCTATTCCTTCACTGATTACTATTGCCTTATTTGTGTAATTCTGAAGGACAAGAACATCACAGTACCATGTTATTTAAATAAATAAATACGAGTGTTTGCCTTTTAAATATTTGAGAATATTTTTACTGGATACATAGACATATAGCCTGGCTTCAGCACAGCAACAAAATTTCACTCTACCGTTTATCACAGTCCTTGTAAGAATTTAAGAATATTTCAGGTAATGAGTATAATTGTGTATGTTTTACACAGAATATGTACATATATATGTGCACAAGCTGAAGACTACGTAGATATATACAGAATATACCGTGTGGATAAATGTAACCTCCAAAATCTAATACATAGTAATTTTTAAAAATTTTATATTCTATTTTCATGGATGAAATACAATTAGATACAACAAAATGTTCTCACTGTTAACATTTTCTGCAACCTAACTACATGGTCCTGTGAATGGCAAGAAACCAGAAATAATTCTGTTGCTACTTATAGTTAATGAGTCATGACAAATCTAAACAACCAAATCATTCAGTAGCATCAAATTTGACCATTCCAGGCTCTATCTACCCAAAGTCCAATTATTTGAACAATTAAGTAAAAATGTAGCCAAACTAAATGCCTTGTACTGTGTAAACAGACCATTGGAATGAATAATTACATTTTTTAGTTGAATTGGCTTTTCTGTGGCACGTTGACACAATGTACGTTGTCAAACATCGGGTTATTTTCACCACAGGATTTTAGGCAACAGGTAAAAATAAATTAATTAAAATTTTATTTAGTTAAATGAAATTTTAAGCTGAATTTTGTGAGTAAATTTATAATATATATCGATAACCCGATACCAGAACTTGTGTGTCTATATATGTCGACGCACAATGTAATTAGGATAAAACAATAGTTAATAAGCTTAGTTTATGCCAGGTACTATTCAAGTCTGTTAAATATCTAATTTAATTTTCATAATAACACTAAGAAATTCATTCCATTATAATCTCCATTTTAAATACGAGAAAACTGAGGCAAAATAACAGTTATTTCTTGAGGAGGCAAGAGAGAAACTGAGGATGTCTGACTCCGAGGCCCACGTTAACTAGCTATGCTGCAGGTGTTCCCATATGAGCAAGTGTACAAAAACAACCAGTGTATTTGATCAATATACTGAAAGAAGATAAAACTCAAATTTGTTGTTGGACCAAATTGATCAGTCAATTCAATGAGAATAGTCAATCTTGCAGTTGTGTTTATACACAGCCAAAAATCTATTCCTTTTAACTCAACAGAAGGACTCGCCTTTGACTTTTCCTTTGTGTTCACCCTATAAGACATTACAAAGAAAGTGGCAAATCCCAAATAGCTCGTTGTGGTGCAAAGGGAAGCAAGAAGAGTCTATAGATTTTCCTAACTCCATAGAATGCTTTCAAATCATACAGCGATAGCAGATATAATGAAACATAGCAATCAATCATTCTGACAACTTTACTTCACCTTTAACCATAAAGCCCACAAAAATTCCAAAAGACATCTCCATAGTACCAGTATTTATCTCACATTTTCATAGTACTATTAAGCTTTTATAACAAATATTAGTTGAGAGCCATCTCGGTGTTCCCGCTAAATATCCTCGTTTATCCTGCAACTGTCCCAGTGGTATGGCTGGAAGAAAATTTGATAGCACATTGAAAAAAAAGAAAAAAACCTTTTTGCATTTACCAAAGAGACTCCATTCACTGTTCGCAATAGATACAGATGTATAGCACTAATTTCTATTGTTTTCTACTTCTCATGGGAGAAAAACAAATACATTCTAAGTCTGTGGATAGTGTATGATCATCAATTTAAATCAACATGACAGTTGCATAAAATGATTTATGACATCTGCATTCTTATCTCACAACTCCAAGCATTCCCAAGCTTTCACATATTTCACTGAAAATGTTGATGTCATTTTCACCAATAATTTATACACACTCAGAATTAAGCAAAACGTTTGATTAACTTTATAAGGTCATTCTACAAATTGGTGGAGTTAATGCTAAAATTGTCTTCTCTATCCTGTGAATTTGTGTGCTATTCCCAAAGTTAAAAAAAGGTAAAGAGAAATAAAGTCTGAACTTACTCTTTTGCAGAAGTGATCTTATTGTTGTATGGAAGGAAGTTTGAAAAAACAGATTGAACAGTTCTAAATACATAACACGGCTACGTAGACTACTTTATCAACTCAGCGAACAAGATGTATGGGCAAGTTTTTTGAGAATGTTGACTGACCACACGCTGAGGAGTAGGGTCTGACTGAAGAATGCGAGGGTGGCCTAGGAGAAGGCAGAACTCAGGGGTTCAGGGCAGGTTCATTAGCAACAAACAATCAGGTTATTACAGCTTTGTAGTATATCTTGAAATCTGGAATTGTGATACCTCCAGCTTTGTTTTTGTTTCTCAAGATTGCTTTGGGTTTCAGGATCTTTTGAGGTTCCGTATAAATTTTAGTATTATTTGTTCTAGCTTTGTAAAAGCCTTTTGGTATTTTGATAGAGATTGCATTAAATCTGTAGATTGCTAATATATGGAAGCAACCTCAGTGTCCATGGACAGATGAATGGAGAAGGAAGATGTGGCATATAGATACACAATGGAATATTATTCAGCCATAAAAAGGCCCACATTTCTCTAGAACTTTGTTTGATCTTTGGGAGGTTAGATAAACTGAATTTTTAAAAAAGTTTTATTTATTTGTTTGTCAGAGATAGAGAGAGAGCACAAGCAGGGGGAGCAGCAGGCAGAGGGGGAAGCAGGATTCCCACTGAGCAGGGAGCCTGATGCAGGGCTCAATCTCAGTATCCTGGGATCATGACCTGAGCTGAAGGCAGTCGCTTAACTGACTGAGCCACCCAGGCGTTTCCCCCCCCCTTTTTTTTCCTCCATCAAATGTGGTTTTTATTTCAACTGATAAGTACTTTTCTATAGCTGCACTTATGGAACATCACGTGGCAATAAAACTCGCCACTTGCAACAACATGGTTGGACCTAGAGGGTATTGTATAAGTGAAATAAGTCAGACTGAGAAATACAAATACCATATGATTCCATCCGTATGTGGAATCTAAAAAAAAAAAATCAAATGAATCAACAAACATAAAGCAGAATCATACCTGTAAATAGGGAGAACAAACTAATGGTTGCCAGGGGGGATAGGAGTGAGGGTTGAATAAAATGGGTGAAGGGGAGTGGGAGACCCAGGCTTCCAGTTATAGAATGAAGAAGTCATAGGAATGATAGGGACAGCGTAAGGAATATAGTCAATGATACTATGTTAGTGATGGATGGGGACAGATGGTAGCTACACTTGTGAGCATAGCATAATGTAGAAACTTGTTGAATCACTATGTGGTACCCCTGAAACTAATGTAACCTTGTCTATCGACTACACTTAAAAAAAAATAATCAGAAAGGCAAAACTCAACAATTCACAGAAATGATGAAATGTATTTTAGTCTTAATTATGATAAAAGAGGAATCGGTAATGTGGTAGGTCTGAAAACAAATAGCCTTTTGAGCCAATTGAAATTTGGGGTGTCCATTTTTCTTATTTAAAAATGAGAGGGTTAATATTTGCAGGATTGTGACGTAGGTTAAATGAGAACCTTAGTATGTGCCATGTAATATGTCTGACATAGTGAAAACGTAAGACTAATTTTTCACATATCTTCTAATACTGTGATAAATAGGAGAAATGATATGAAAATAAAGAGACACTATGGTATTGTTTTATATGAGACATTGCCTGTTTCAGTTAATTATACATGTCCATGGGTGACAAAGAGGTTGTTAATTCGTTAATTTATCAAATATAAATTTCTGCAGGCACTGTGCTAATCTGGGGAATGCATTAGTAAATCCGACCAACACCTGGCTTTGCAGGAGAGATGGTCACAAAATAGTCTTCAAGGGCTAAGATAACATACGTATATGAGCACGAACGAGGGAAATGTCACCTGCCTTCAGCAGGACCAAGCTATAGTTACAGTCACTGATCCAATCAAAGGCAGCCCAGTTTTTGATTCCAGACACGTTACTCTCAATTCTTTGACAGAAGATCACACTTGGGTGTCTGTATGCACACTCCTTTCTCAGCTGTATTGACTTTTTCCCAACCTCCTGCCAGAAAAACATTTGTAAATTTTACAGTAGCCAAAATAAATCCGAGAACTCTCCTCTTATTCACACATTGATATCTAAGTTTCTAACATCTAACCCCCCCACCCTCACTTAACTTGTGAATAAATTTCACCCAGAGAAGAAAGTGACTTGACCACGGCCTCTTTACGGTGCTGGTTTGCAAGCTCCTCAGGAGTTTCCAGGGTGTAATCTGAAACTGGTTCCCGTAGCCAGGGCAGGGAGAGAAGGAAGAAGGAGTCAGGCCACTCCCAGTTGATAAGTGGCAGTTTTAATAAGCAAGGGAACTTACATATGAGGCTTGTCTCCAAGGGCAGCAAGGCGACGCCTACGCCCGCCTGCCAAATCTTCGGTTTATATACAGGTCTTCACTGGGTTCCGTCACATATACCACGCAGGTGATCTCAAGACCACATCACTATCTCAAGGCTGTGTCCTTGGAGCAGCACCTGGGAGCAGGAAAAACACGTAGAACCCTACTCCACGGAGCTCTGAGTACCTGGGCCCAGTGGTTATGTCTTTTTGATAACCTGCTCCAACACACAGTTAAAAGTGACAGAACTTGAAGTGAAAACCAGTGCTTTTTCCACAACACCACACTGTATACGCCTCATAGAGTTAAAACCACCCCAGAATCCAATTGTATTACACGTCCCAGATTTGCATGTTTTTTTAAATGTGTCCATTTTGTGTTTATTTTATTTTTTTCCTTTGCGCTTCTTTGTGTCCTTACACCCTTTTCCACCATTACACAAGAAGCAAAAATACAAATTACTGTATCTAGGAGAAACGTAAGTCATACTCTTACGCATATCTATACAACACAAACAAACCAAAGAACAAGGGAACAGACGTGTGGATGTTATCATCAGAAATGAAATAATTCCCAGACGCAAAGAGAGTTGTTAGGACGGAGTCATGATCCTTTGCTACCTTCTGCACATTTATGCTACCTTGAAAAACTGTTAACACCGGCCCCTGGTTTCCCTAATTATAATTTCAAACCTCATCATTTCTCATCTTGATATCAATATCACTGATTACTTGGTATCTTTCACGCTCTTCCCTAACTCAGTCCACCACCCTACTGCTGAGCGTCTGTTCCTAGAAAGCAAACGTGATGATGTCGCTTTTGTGTTCTGCACCCTCTGATGGCTGCTTCTTGCTGAGAGGATAAAATCCATAGACAACTTTTCACAAGGTGAGCCAGGTAACTCTCCCCATCCTCTCTTGTCATTGCTTCCCATAAGGAGCCCTATTAATTAACCACTCAGACTTTCTCCATGTCCCCCAAATCGACCATGAATTTCTGTGAGAACTTAATGTTCTTCTCAATCTTGATACTCTTCAACAAAATCTTTCTCAACTTGTAAGAGTTGTTTTTTTAAGTTGTTTAAATTCCACATTCACTGTGAAGGCATCCTTGATCTTCTTAGTTGTAGCTCACTTCTTCCTTACTGTCCCACCACAATTGTTCAGATTTCTATTCTAGCACTGAGAGAGTCTAATCCAGTGGTTTCCAAACCTTACCTTGCTCAGAATCACTTGGAAGCCTTGTTAAATACAGCATGCTGGCTCCCACCTGAATTTCTAACTCGGTAGACCTGTGGTGGTGCCAGAGAATTTGCATTTGTAACGAGTTGCCAGGTGATGTGGGTTCCACTGCTGGTCAGGGACCACAGTTTAAAAAACACTGGTCTAATGCAACTAGGAGACTATTTCAATAGTTCAGGGAACTCGTACCTGCCTCCTCAACTGAACAATTTGTTATAGAATTGGGAAAGTTTACACTGTTTTCCATCCAAACAATTTAACTTATTTTTATTAAAATGCAACTAAAAAGAATTAGCTGAGTAGAACAGTTGAGGACATGGATAAGGGCATATTAAAAGGAGAGTAACAAACCAAAGGCAGTTTCACTTTTCCAGCTATATGCCCCAGAAATATCTCCTAATAGTTAATCGTCAAAGTCTGTAACAATAGAAAAACATACAATTTCAAAAAGAAATTCTAATAAACTGAAGTTTCTTTTCAGTAATTAAGCTGCTTCCCTTTGCCAGAAACCAAGAGTATTTTACAAATTGTTTCATCATTATGACTGTGTAAGACCTAACACATAGGTTTTGGGATCATTATATTGGTTGTCGAGAATATAAATGCTTTTCAGATAAAGCCAGTCTATGGATAGATTTCAGGGTCTGGTGCATTTCAGTTGCCTAGTGTGATTCTCTGAAAACCTCAGCTTATTAGGAAAGAATGGCCCTGCCATATGTGCAGCATTAAGAACATCTGGAAACACCATCAAAGCAAGAAATTTTTTACTTTCCACTGGCATGAAGAAGCCATTGGAAATTTCACAGATGTTTGAATCTCAGGATCCCTGGATAGTAGGAAATTGAACTAGACTGCTGGCATTGACCAAGTGATTTCTCCCAGGAACTGCTGTGCTACTCCACGGAGAAAAAATGAGAAGTTGTTTCTAATGGGAATAAGTTTCTTCCTAAATAAAGTTATGAGTGAATAATCTAATTTGTCTTTGAATGTCATTGTAATGTATATGAGGCTAAACTCATTAATGCACCCACAGTGGTTATAATTAGAATCACATAAACCATGGAATATTAGCAAAACTCATGCATTTCTTGTGTTTAATGCAATGTGGCCTTTAGCTTCATGATTTGGGGCTTTTCTCTATTTTCCAGGGAGCCTATCTCCAGTTTCTCATTGTATCAAAATCAGAATTACTCTATATTCATCCCAAATTTAGTAAAGCCATTTTTTTTAAGATTTTATTTATTTATTTGACACAGAGAGAGAGACAGCCAGCGAGAGAGGGAACCCAAGCAGGGGGAGTGGGAGAGGAAGAAGCAGGCTCCTAGCGGAGGAGCCCGATGTGGGGCTCTATCCCAGGACTCTGGGATCACGCCCTGAGCTGAAGGCAGACGCCTAATGACTGAGCCACCCAGGCGCCAAATTCTTCTCGATTCTCGCAGAGTCCAGTAGCCTTGTTGGCTGCCTCAGATTCACCATACCTCTCCCTACAGTTTCCTAAATGCTCCAGTTATTTCTAAAGGATATTCTGTGAAGAGATTGTTCTAATAGAGAGTTTACTCAAGCAAAAATTCTCAATAATACCATGCATTGAAAAAAATAGGAATCGATCAAATTCATTTTATGATCCTAGCAAAACCCTGATATTAAAACTTGACACTTATAGCTTAAAAATGTAGTCTCACCCCTGAATTTTAATTTTTTTAATCTTTATGTGAAATATTAGTAAAGAAAGTTAAATATTATATTAGAAGCATTACCCACCATAACCGAGGAGAATATATCCCAAGGAGAAAAAGATGATTAATATTATCAAAATTACTTACTTATATAAGGAGCCAATTTCAAAATAAATTATCCAATTAAAAAGTGGGCAAAGAGTTGAATAGATATTTCTTCAAAGAAGATATATAAATGTCCAATAAGCACATGAAACGATGTTTAACATCATTAGCCATCAGGGAAATATAAATCAAACCACAATTCAATAGCACTTCACATCTATTAATATAGTTATAATTATATCATCAGATAATAATATCGGCCAGTATATGAAGAAATCAGTAATCATACACTTTTAGTGGGATTATAAAGTTGTACAACCACTTTAGAAAACAGTCTTACAGTTCCTCACAAGGTTAAACATAGCTCCTATATAACACACCAACTTGACTCCTAGGTTTTGTTTTGTTTTGCTTTTGTTTGTTTGGTTTTGGTTTTGGTTTTTTTTTAAAGGGAGACAGAGCGTAGAGGGAGGGGGCACAGTGAGACAGAGAGAGAGAATCTTAAGCAGGCTCCCCACCCAGTACAGAGCCTGACACAGGGCTCCATCTCACAACCCTGAGATTATAACCTGAGCTGAAATCAAGTCAGTCGTTTAACTGACTGAGCCACCCAGGCACCCTGGACTCCTAGGGTTTTATTCAAGAGAAATAAAAATGTGCTCACACAAAAACATGTACAACAATGTTTATAGCAGCATTATTAATATTAGCCAAAAAGTCAAAACAGCTCAAATGACCAGCAAATGATTAATGGATGAATAAAAGTATATCCATAAAATGGAATATTATTCTGTAATACAAATGAATGAAGTATGATACGTGGTACGGATGACCCTTGAAAACATGCTAAGCTAAGGACGTCAGTCACAAAACGCCACATACTGTAGGATTTAATTTATAGTAAATGCCCAGAATAGGATGATCTATGGAGGCAGAAAGTAGATTAGTTGTTACCCGGAGCTGGCATGGATGAGGGGAGGGAAAATTGATGGGGATGTGTTAAAGGGTATGGGTTTTTTTTGTGGGTTTTTTTTTTTTTTTTGAGGTAATAAAAATATTCCAAAGTTAATTGTGATGATTGGATTAATTGTGATAACTATACTAAAACCCATCAAATTTTACAATTTTAATAGATGAATTATATGACATGTGAATTATACCTCAATAAACTGTTAAAAAAGAAATTGGTGAAGTCATCAAGGTATGAAAATATTATATTCCCAACCTCAGCCCCCAGTACCAGGAGACTAACTAGCAACTATCCATAGGCAACATGTCATTGTACCAATTCCAGAAGTTGAGGGCGAGGCTGAAGTCCTCCTACCCCATCACTACCCCAGAGACCAAGAAGGACCACAGAGAAAATAAGAACACTTTGACTCTGACTGCATGGCTCCCCTCTCAGGCCAGCCCAGCACACCAGGAGGGCTCCTATGGGCCGACACTTTCTCCAGTGGGAAAATAGAAGCATCCAGTAGACATCCAGCTTCCCCAGAATTGCAGGACACTTTCCAGGAGGCCCAACTGGGTCTCGCCTCACAGGAAACACTGGGGGAATCTGAAGGGCAGACCACTGGGGATCGCCAGAGAACCAGCATTTAGTGATCTCAGTATACTGCGTTCTTGCAGGCAGCAGTGCTCACGAAGAGATCGCAGTTGGCATGTCTACCCATTTGCAGAGCCAGGATGCTGGCCCCAGCTGGCCAGGGGCTCATTCAGCAGGTCTGCCAGAAGAGCCAAACAGCCTTACAGGCCTTAGAGCCCATTCTATGGCCCTGGCCAGGCAGGAAAGAAAGTTTGCAGTCTGGCCCAACTGCTGAGCATAGCCACCCGTCCCACCCCACCAGGGAGTCTGCCTGAGACCATCTGCAGCCACAGTGCACATCCTTTATCAACCTGCAAAACAAAGTGGCAGTTCTATTTTTAAGTTTTTTCAGGGTCTTCCATATTGTTTTCCATAGTGACTCTAACAGTTTCATTCTCACCACTATGTACAAGGCTTTCCTATCTCTACATCCTCAACAATATTTATCTCTTGTCTTTTTTGTAATAGATGTCCTAATATGTGTGAGGTGACATCTTATTCTGGTTTTCATTTGCATTTCCTTGATGATTAGGGATGTTGAACATCTTTTCATATACCTATTGGCTATTTGAATATCTTATTTGGAAAAATGTTTACTCAGGTCCTTTTCCTGTTTTTAATTGAGATATTTGTGGTTTTTTTTATAAGTTACAAGTTTTTTATTCATTTTGGATATTAATCCCTTATCAGATATGTGCTTTGCAAATATTTCCTCCAATCCCATAGGTTGCCCTTCCAGTTTTTGATGTTTTGTTTTTGTTTTTGTTTTTTTGCTGTTTAGCGGTTTTTCAGTTTGATGCAGTTCCACTGATTTATTTTTGTTTTTGTCGCCTTTGCTTTTGCTTTCAAATTCAAAAAATCTTTCCTGAGGCCAATGTCAAGAAACTTTTTTATGGTCTTAGTTCTTACATTCAAGTCTTTAATCTATTTTGAGTCGATTTGTAACAAAATGAATTGGTTTTCCACTTTCATTGTCTCTTTACCTATACCTTACTCTTTTATAAAGGTAATAGAATCCTGAATTCAAAACTCTGTAGCAATAAGAAAAGTTAATTATAGGCTCATCAGTGTAGAAGCAAAACTGAATAAAACAATGGCTGATAAATCCAATATGTAATTAATAAGTGTGCATAACGATTAGAGTTGGCTTATTGTCAGAATACAAGGATGGTCCTACTTTAATGCATAAAGAGGAAAATAATACAATTTTAACTAATGATGCAGATGACCTTTTAAATACATTAATTTATGTGAATACTTAATATACAATAAAAGTTTTATTAATTTATTCAAGAAATGCTTAGAAAACAGAATAGAAGTTAAAAACTATATACCAAAAGCTGCAGAAAAATATTATATAGGTAAATATTAGACATACTCTTTTTATGGGTGGGAAAAATATAACAATGTCCAAGCTTATCACAATTTACATAAATACTAGACAACCTGGCTAATACTATAAGGAAAGAAAAAGAAATAATAAGCACAGACATAACATTTGGAAGGGAAGAAGTAAGTTGTCATTTTTGGTCACTGCTATAATTTCCTAGGGGAAAAAAAAACAAGTCAATAAATTATTTAAGCAAATAAGAGTTAATAATTTTATTGATGCATGATAAGTTAATAGGAATTAATGGTATTTGCTTACATCAACAGTCAACAACTAGAAAATATAGTAAAATGTAATCAACAAATATTCTATAATATTTTGTTACTTTGGGAAATTTAATAAATTTACTCTAAAATTTATATGAAAAAATATCTACAAGTAGCTGTGAACCTTGAGGATAAGATATCTCATTTTTTCCCCAGAAGATATTAAGACATATTACAAAGCCATTGTTATAATTAAATAAATATCTCAAAGCAGATCCATGAATATGAAAAAACTTGATATTATGAAAAAGTTGGATCCAAAAATCAATTGGAAAAAGAAAGATTTCTTAGTATATGTTGTTTAAAAACTGACTCACTTTAGGGAAAACATGAACATGAATTCCTAGTAATACTCTTGGGAAGGACTCCAAGGGCATTAAAGACACAAATGCTAAAGGCAAAGTTAGGAGAAAAAAAATATGAGAGGAAAAGGATTTCTCAACTAAAACTTTAACATCACAGACCATAAGATAAAAATACCAGTGAATTGTGAGTTCTTGCCAACCCACTCTTGCCAATGGATCGTGAGTGACTTCACATGTGCCATCTCTGGACTGGGGCCCATGAGCAGTGGATTGACTTCCGTATTCTCTTCCTCTTTCCTATCAGCTACAATCCCTTCAAGCTCCCTTAAAATAAAAAAGGAAATCTCTGAAGAGGATGGCACAGAAACCAGATGGAAGAAACCCAGGTCCCTAAATATCTATATGAAAACCTGGAACTCAGATCTAGAACAACCACCTGGACTGCAACATGAGAGAGAAAAATAAACTTCTACTGGTTTGAGGCATTTAGTTTTGTTTGCGGTTGCTGTTGTTGTTATAGAAATTTAGCCTAATCTCATTAATACACATACAAACAAACACATTCAATACACAGTTATAAACAAACAAAGTATAATAAAGGTGTTAAGATAGGCACTGGCTGCATGAGGAGAGAAAAACAAGTGCTAATAAAAAGGAACGTATATGTTGCACACACACATTCTCAACATTATTTGGATGAATGATGACTATATGCTATGTGTATGGTTTTTTTTTTTTAAGATTTTATTTATTTCTTTGACAGAGAGAGACAGCAAGAGAGGGAACACAAGCAAGGGGAGTGTGAGAGGGAGAAGCAGGCTTCCCGCCAAGCAGGGAGCCCAATGTGGGGCTTGATCCCAGGACTCTGGGATCATGACCTGAGCCGAAGGCAGATGCCGAACAACTGAGCCACCCAGGCGCCCCATGTGTATGTATTATAACATAAACCTCTATAACTAGGTTTAAGAAAGGTGGAAAGGAAAGAAAAAGGAAAGAAGGTGGTAAAAATTACAAAAGATAACTATTTTTCTCAAGATAAATCCTCATACTTTTTATTGTGAACCCTACAGTCAATAGATTATAATTGATGTGCATAGCGCTAACGATCACTAACAGAAAAAACCAACAACACTTGAGATGTGTTGAAAGGATAAGAAAGCAGGTGAGCTGGGCAGCACTGCATTGGTTAACTTGACAGTAGCTGCAGAGTCCCATTGCTGCGTTAGCGTCTAGTGCCTGGGCAGCCCATCTCCATGGGCAACACCCCTCTGTACCACACAATCTAGACCACTACGCTCAACCATAGTCATGAAAGAAACTTTGTTCAGATGCTACGTTCTTTATCACTGTCAGTCTAATAACTTTTTATTAGTCCTGGTATTCTCATTTTTCAGTTGGTGTTTTGATGTTTTTTAGGAGCATAATTATAGTTGAATTCCTTTCTTCTGGTGCTTGGGACTAGTTACTTGTCGAAGATAAGTAATGTTGATTAGTTTGGATGAATATAGACTGAGATACTTAACGTCACTTTTTACCAAAGCTGAAAAGCTGCTAAAAGAAAATTTGTTTACCAGCGTTTTCCTGGCCTTTCCTTTGAGAGTGTATCTGCTGCTTTAGATTCTGGGTTGTCATTCTTCCATAAACCTTACCCATAATTCCATCTCGACAGATGCCAGTGTTGTTGTTGTTGTTGTTTTAATGTGAAGGGAGACTTGTGAAGCTAATCTAAATAGTAAATCTTTCTAGATTACAAATTCATCTTTTTTCTTTCTAAATGTATCATCCATAAATATTTTAGCAGTATTTTTATAGTAGTGACCTGTCTTTTTAATGTCTTTTGAAATAATTCAACATAACTTTCAGAGTTAGAAATTTCTTTTTTTTGCATTCATTTTTTATTGTTTTATATAATTAAATAATGTAATTATATTAAGAATAAATAGACATGTACAAACTGAACTAGCATTTGTTAAGCATACTCAAAGCTATACCAGGGTTCTAACAGAAACCAGTTACTATTCATGAACATGAATTGTGTCTTGGGCACAAATGACTTACTATAATTTTGTTTGTACTTACAACACTTTGGCCAGTTTTTTTTAACAATAATTATATAAAAGGAGAGAATGGTAGAACAATTAACATGATACATTGTTTCATTAGAGGCAAATATTTTTAAAACTTTCATTGAATCAATAACAATCAATTTACCTATAGTACCAATTTTCACAATTTCTTCAGAAAAGATAATATTTTTGGTAGCTAAAATCCATCATTAGCTTTGATCGTAAGTCTGTTTCTTTGAAAAAGTGGCAATCATATAATTATTACATTAACACATTTTAAATATTTGGAAGTGTATCTTAAATGAATGACTATTAATTATGCAATGGATTGGCTCACCTTAGTGATTTAATACTCGGTGATTGTAATTATCACAATCCGGAACATACTTTCTTCATTGGATCTAATAACTGAGATGTTAACTAGTTTCAAAAACTTAAGAATTGGGGCACCTGGGTGGCTCAGTCGTTAAGCGTCTGCCTTACGTCTGTCCCAGCCCAGGGACCTGGGATCGAGCCCCACATCAGGGACCCTGCTCTGCTGGGAGAGGAAGAACTCTCCCACTCCCCCTGCTTGTGTTCCCTCTCTCAATGGCTATCTCTCTGTCAAATAAATAAATAAAATCTTAAAAAAAAAAAACAAAACCTAAAGAATTGATGAGTGAATTTTAATTTTTCTTGTATTTTTCTCCCTTTATGTAGCATCTGATTTATTCATATAAGCTGGTATTATGCATGAAGTACACATATGTGAATGAAATAATGTTATTTTCTTCCAGCTAATACTAGGAATCCCAATTCTAAACCTGTTTTCTTAAACCACAACACTTTTGAGAAGTGTTGTTCGATCTTGTACCGTATGGTCTCTTGTGATGAGTTGCTTTGTGGTCATTCCTACCCTCTGGGGGTACTTTCTTAGAAGGATTTTTTAGTCTCCCATTTTATGTCCGGAGGCATAATGAACTTTATAGTTGAATATATTACATAGGAAGTCTAAATCATGTCTTTCAAGATTATAAATTCTAATTTTAGCATTATATTAAAATTCTTTATGTTACAAAGAAATAAATGCCACTTTTTTTTTTTTACAAAACTACATCAAAGCTTATGTTCAAGCGGGTTGCCCTTTATATAAACGATGTTAAGCATTATCTACTATTCAGCCTTACCATTTTCTCTTTTCTTATATAGACCTCAGCTGAGAAATGACCCCTTTCTCATTTATTACCCACTCCCAGCTCAACCAAATATTCATCATCAGCATGTATTATTTTCTAAGTGTAGAATTTTCTATAAAATGCATTAATTTTAATTTTGGAAAGTATTAGTCATTTGTTTACTGTTTACTTATTTATAATAGGGGCACTGCAGGCAAGACATTTTGCTATTAACTAAAATTATTAAAGGATAAGGGAAATCAGTAATAAGACTGTATGAAGAGGGGCACCTGGGTGGCTCAGTCATTAAGCATCTGCCTTCGGCTCAGGGCGTGATCCCGGCATTCTGGGATCGAGCCCCGCATCAGGCTCCTCCGCTGGGAGCCTGCTTCTTCCTCTCCCACTCCCCCTGCTTGCAGTCCCTCTCTCTCTGGCTGTCTCTCTCTCCGTCAGATAAATAAAATCTTTAAAAAAAAAAAGGCTGTATGAAAAAGTCATTGAAATTTCTAAGCGGATATGACAAACATCATGGGAACGGGAGAATGCTACTTGGGTAGATTGGGTGAGATTAGAGAGGAAGAAGTCTCCTCTGTGTTACCATTAAATAAAATTCTGAAATAGAATCAAAGTGACCTCTTTGAACTTGCTTGTGTTCAAGTTTTGTCAAGTATATACTTACATCCTACTTACTTGCATGAGGCACATAATACTAAACTCTATTAATGTGCACTATATTAGCATGTCAACTAATGTGATAAATTCCACTTTAGGAGACTGGTAGTCGATTTACATCCATAGATATAGTTAATTACAGGTCATGCATACCTCAAATAACCAATAATATTTCTATAATTAAATTACATTTCAAACTTTTGAGTGCTTTCTCTATAATAGTCACTGCGCTGAGTACTTCATAGTTTGTGTAGGAATACTAGCCATAAGAAGAGGATAAGAACAAGTTGATAAACATATCATTATGAAATTAGATTACTTGTGTAACCTTTTGTATCATCAGTCAACTTGCCACTAGCCAGCTCAAAGTTAGTTTGGAAAACAGAAAAAGAATTTAGGTCAACAAAATTGAAAGATAATCCCACAATTAGTTTATGTTATGATTCATTCATATCCCTTTAGAACTTGTTCTAATCAGTAAAAAATAGCATTTAATTGATTTCTTTTTATAATCTCTGCCCTTCATTTTATGGACTTGGAGTCAGAAAACTTTTGTTTCGGTCTTCACATTAGCTTTTCTAAGCTGGAAGACTTTGGTCTTTATCCTTGGTGTAGTCAATTTCTTAATCTAGAAAATTGCGTTAATGGATATCCGTCTACCTACTTCACAGAACTGTCGTAGGGACGAAAGGTGGCAACAAAAAGAAACCCGTTTCTTGAATTATAAAATGTCATACAAATGTAATTTATGTTATCAATCAAGTGGGGATGTAATGAAATATTATGTGATAGATGAAAAGCCTAGATCCAAATATTCTGTGAATAGTTAGTAACTGGACATCTAAAAATTATCTGCAACCTTCACTGTAAATTGAATTACTAAAAGTAGAGTCCTAATTTTTAGATTTTAGAAAATAGGTTTCCATTTTGCACCAGAGTAAATTTAATTATTAAATTAATAGAACTTCTGCCCTCCTTCTAGATTCCCGTTATGCTGGTTCATGAAGAATATGCAGTCATCCAACACCTCTCAGTTTGTATCTCTAATACTCTGTGCTGCGCATTACTTCTAAGGTGATAGAACAAAGTAAGTGTTAAGCACACAAAGCAATTGTTGACCATTGCAGAATTTTAGTTAATTCTTCAAAATAATGGTTGGAATGATAAAAGATTCCTTTTACATTGCAAACAAATAGAAGGGTTTCACTTTTTTTTAAAAAAACACTGGCTTTTATTTTAGGAAGAAAACTCTTATTACATACTTATCACTGTCATCTCCCTATTGAGCTCCCATTAATATTAAAGGGAGTTCAACTCAATACATTAACATCTCAGTGAGGATCTGTCTCATTATAATTATCACCGACCTTGTCAATTTTAAATTTTAGCTTGGGTCAAAATTAAATCTAAGCTACTAAGAACAAAGTAAAAGCAAAGTGAAAGGTAGAACGTCCCTAACGGAAAGACTGAGGAGTTAATATACTAACTATAGCACTTGAATGTAAACATTAACTATATGTGTGTGTGGAGGCACAGCTACATGCACTTATAATTTTGAAATGTATGCTACTTTCAATGACCTTTTATTTAAATTGCTCTCAATCCTATGTATCTTAATACCTGCAGAGTTTTTAAAAATTAGAGATACAGGGACACCTGGTAGGCTCACTTGGTTAAGTGTCAGACCCTTGGTTTAGGCTCAGGTCATGATCTCAGGGTCCTGAGATCAAGCCCCATGTGTTCAGGCTCCCCACTCAGCAGGGAGTCTGCTTCCCCTCTCTCTCCCTCTGCCCCACCCCCAGCTCCTGCATGTGCTCGCTCTCTCTCTAAAATAAATAAATCTTAAAAAAAATAAAATAAAAGTAAGAGATACAAAAGTAATTCCTGAAGATACTGATTCAGTGAGTATGGATGAATCTCACGCTTATTTGTTTTTCAGAAGTGTCACAGGTAATTCTCAACCCCCAGGGTTGAAAGCTTGGTTCTATGTCACAGCGGATTTAAGTACATCTACTTTAATATATGAATTAGAAGCCTAAATCCAGTTGCAGTTTCCATACACCTCTCTAATTGTACTCAGAGCTGTCATTTAGGCAAGACTTTGGGGACACATATTTGCCATCAGCACACAAATCTTGCATTGACCTCAATGACATTTAATAAAGCTACAATTTTCAACCATTGCTACTAGACCAGATAGATAAATAAATTCTTACCGAAAGCTGTTGCAAAGCTACTATTGAAACAGACAATTCAACTGAAATCCGGCTTTCAGAAACAAGTAGGTTCAGTAATAAATATTTTTCTCCATTTCCTCTACATGATAAATGTTTACTGATTTCATTTTTATACCTATGTGTAGTTATTTATTTTGGCTTTAGGGAGCCTCACGAAGGAGTGAAAAATTACGAAGAGGAGGAACAGTAGGGAAGGAGGAGAGCAGGGCAGTGGGGGAGGGAAGGAGAGAGGAAAGAGAACAAAGAGGAGCAGTTTGGTCTAATGCATTGCTCTTTATCGATTTCTTTGATTGTTTTCAATCTGAATGTTGCCAAGAGCTCCATTGTAAGGCACATAAGGTGGAGCTACTCCTGTTGAAGGGTGCGTGGGCAAGTTTGGGGGGTTGGGGTGTCCTGGCACTGGCATTCATGGAACCACCAAGAAGTCTCCTGTTCACACTGAAGACTCTAGGGACCTACAGAAAATAACTGGAAAAAAAGACAGTGTCTTCAGAATAAAATCTTGGCTTCACTATTTAATAATTACCATAAAATTGCTTTGATTCAGTTTTTTTTAATAAAAGTGTCATTTTAACACTCACTTTTACCATTTTGTGAATAGATTTAGTGTATACAAAGTTCCTAGCCTATGATAAATTCTAATAAATTGTAGCTATTATTATTATTATTATTATTGTCACTTCTAAGACATATGCTACCTATCTTTTCATACATGCCTTCTATGAATAAATAGTTTTAACTATTAGTATCTGAACATTGTCATCAATTTTGTCCAAACATCATTTTTGTGCTTCCTTGTTCTCAGAAATACGTACATGGGACGAGAATTTTATAAACAACCCCTCAAAAGCATAGAGTTGCTCTTGTTCAATGAGAAACTCATCTAAATCTCACCTATCGGGAAGAGTTGACTCATTTCCCAACAGTTCTATATGCATAAGTATGTGTCTATAGTTACCTGCATTTGTATGTCTAGGTATATTTTCCTATTAACATATAATAAAAAGGCAATAACAGAAAGGAAAGTTCATTTTTTTAGATCTATTGCTTAATTTTTGAGGGGTACCAGTTAAACTAGATGGTGTTATTTGGTGTAGGGTTTCAATGTAATATTTACTATTCCCTTTGGAGTATAAAGACATAGCATTTAGAAAATACAGAAGGGTAGAAAAAAGAAAAATTATCTCAATCCTTAAGGTTAATTCCTAGAGGTAACTCTGGGCACTTTTTAATACCTCGAACAGATGATGGCAATTTGCTCTTTGGAAAGATTACGCTGATTAATACCCTTATCATCATTCTATGAAAGTGAATGGTCGTCTACCCCCAACTTGACTGAAAAAATAATTTGTTTTGTTTTAATTTTCAAATATCAGAGAACATTTATTCAGCTGTGCATAGGCCTTTTAGATTTATTTTTTCTGCTCGTTATTTGTTCAGCCTTTTGACTATGAACGTTAGCATTTTTTTAATGTGTGGATCACATTACAATTGATTATCTGTTGTTTTGCCATATTTGGTGCAACTATTTTTTAAGTTATTCTATTGTAGTTTAGCTATTCCATTTCCCAGAACAGAAAATATTTATAACTAATGCTCCTAAACAACAAATTATAAGGGAGGAAATATTTCCTTACTATCTCTTAATACGTAACATATGTCGCTGTTCCATGATTGCAATATATCATGATTATATGTCACATTTTACTTAGTTCTCTTCCTGCATTTGAGGAGAGGTATTGTTTTTCAGGAATAAAAAAGGAGCCACATTCCCCATTTTGTATATGATTTTTTGTTATTTTTCCTCATATTTCCCACCTCTAGATTGGTTAAGAATTCGCTTGTGATTTCTAAACATATTTTAAGACTTTCCAATTAACATTTATTCATCATTCTTTGAATTATATTAGGGACTATTGTGAAGTTTTTAAAAAATGGTTATTCAATTTCCCATAAGCCATTTCTGAGCATCTCATTTTTATGTTCTATGGTTTACTAAAGATAATCATGATAGAAAGAAAGAAAAAAAAGAAAGAAAGAAAGAAAGAAAGAAAGAAAGAAAGATCAGAAAGATCCAGAGATATTGACTATTTCTTTTCTAAAAATGGAGACTGAAGAGCACAAGGGGCATTGGACAAAACCTTTTTGATTTGTTGATGGTAAGCACTAAGGCACTGCTTACTAGCATAGTCATTTCACTATTTCTCTCTTGTGACTAAAGAGTAAAAGAACCCTCCTTTTATTCAAACAGACCTAATTAGAAACAGGAAAACAGAGACTATCTTGTATTAATATAATTAATGGGCTTATGGAAGGGGTTGTTGTTTACCAAATTCTAAGTAAGGCAATCTTATGTTTCTTTTCCCTAGGGCAGTAACGGTTTGCAAGTGTTGTTTCACTCTCATAAATAACCTGCTTTGGGTGATAAGTTTATGGTCACACAATTGTAATGCATTTAGAACTACTGGAAAAAAAAAACAAACAAGAAAACTAAGTAACATTGGTTAAGACAGTGGAACATAGATCTAGCTGGAGAACTTACATACATATTGAACCAAGAGACCTAAAACTGTAAAACCTCCTTCTCACCCTTCACTCTTGAAAAGTTTGGATGTTAATAGGCATAGATTGTCCTGGTAAAGTTTCCTCTGTGCTATCCAGACAGAATGCATCAAACTTCAGGAATATACTAAGTAGTACAGAGGAAATCAAGCAAGAACTTCATTTGTTGTCCTGAGCTTTCTTGCAGTGGAGTACAATCTGCAAGGAACAATTGAAGAAGCAAGGAGTGCTGCAGGAGCATTAAGCTTAGTAATGAATTTAAGCCTACAAAGATAATTCTTATTCCACTTGAGTGTTTTCTTTTTGAACTCTGAAAAATCTCATTGTGACGTACAGCTTTAACTATTCCTCTCATTTATAAAACATTATAACAGTTAGTATTTAAAAGAAATTTTGTGTATACTGCACAGCCAAGTTTGGGGTCTGGAGGAGTGGGAACATTTTATCCAGGGAGATCCATTCAACTCAGCAGCCAGCAGTATATGAAACAGCAGACCAGACAGACCAAGACATTTTATCTGTTGTAACCTTAAAATGTACCTTTAGGTGTGATAAGGCAAATCCCTAGATATTCAACTGTCATGTTTCAATTATTGTAATATAAAAAAAAATGAGGGCCATATAGAGTAATAGGAATTTTCCCTTTGAAACAACAACAATAAAAAACAGGGCAGCACTATAGGAGTCACTGAACATCAAGGAACAAAGGAGAGTGATTCCTGAGAGATGGGGAACAAATAAGATAGCCTTATGATTGACTTAGCACACTGTAGTAAGTGGCTTTTCAGTCTGTGGCATAGGAAATGGGAACTCAGGCAAAACCCAGTGGATTCTCTAAGTGAGGAGATAGAATTTAGAGTCTAGGGAGACTAAGGTGGCTAAGGGTTCCTAGAATAAAATATTAGATAGGAAAGAACTGTACAGCAAGACAGTTCTTAAGATCTTCAAAGGATTTTCTTAGGGTATTTAATTATTGATCAGAATTTGTGTGAGGAAACTACCTGGGGCCAGGGAAGGATACCCAAAAAGGATTAGAAGAAACAGTGCCTAGAACTCACACAGAACTAGAAAATGTGCCTGTCCTCATCAGCCAGACGGCAGATGTTCAGGTTCATAGGGCATTGGGTATAAAAACAGAAGTGTCTTGCCTTAGTAGTGGGGAGTAATTAGCCCATAACTGAGCACACCTCTGGTCTTTCACACGACATCTTAAAAGCAAGAGTCCAAAGGATCAAACTGAATTCTTACTGAATACTAAAATATCCAGCATTCAACAGTTAAAATTTTTCAATGTCTGTCATACAATCAAAATTTGACAGGCATGCAGAGAAGGAGGAAATGTACAAGATAATGGGAAAATTAACCAATTAATCAACACTAATACAGAACTGATACTGATGTTGGAAGTGGTAGACAAAGGCATTAAAATGATCATTATAACTGTTCTGTGTATTCCAATTTAAGTAGACTATTGGGTAATAAAAACCCCAAATTGAACACTTAAAACTATAACTTATCAGATGAAAATATACTAGATAGGGTTAATAGCTAACTAGATATTGTAGAAGAAAAGAATTGAAGACATAACAATAGAAACTAAAAATAAAACACACAGAGAAAGGAATTAATTAAGAAAAGAGAGATAGATCATCAGCAAATTGTGATACAACTTTAAACAATCTAGTATGTGTACAACTCTGACAACTGAAGAAGAAAGAGAACAGAGGAAAATATATAAAGAAATAATGGCATGAAAATATTCAAATTTAATGAAAACTATAAACAAACATGTCAGAGATAGTCAGCTAACACAGAGCCTAAAGAAAAATATGGTATGATATGGTATGGTATGGTATGGTATGATATGGTATGGTATGGTATGATATGGTATGGTATGGTATGCTATGGTATGGTATGGTATGGTATGGTATGGTATGGTATGGTATGGTATGCTATGGTATGGTATGGTATGGTATGATATGGTATGGTATGGTATGGTATGATATGGTATGGTATGGTATGGTATGGTATGGTATGGTATGGTATGGTATGATATGGTATGGTATGGTATGGTATGGTATGGTATGGTATGGTATGGTATGGTATCATACAGTATCAAACTTCATAGGTTTGATAGGTTTAGTAGGGCATGGTACTGACACAACCACTGAACTACTAAACCACAACCACACAACTACTAAACCACTTCATGGTTTAGTAGGCCATGGTACTGACACAAAGTAGACACATAGGTCGGTGGAACAAAATAAAGAGCCCAGAAATAAGCCCACATTATATGGTCAATTAACCTATGACAAAGGAGGCAAGCATAACAATAGGGAAAAAACGGTCTTTTCAATAATGGTGTTGGGAAAATAGAAAAGCTATATTCAAAAGAATAAAACTGGACCATCTTCAATCCCATACAAAAAAAATATACTCAAAACAGATTAAAGGTCTAAATGTGAAACCTGAAAACACAAAAATTCTAGAGAACACAGGCAGTAATCTCTCATACACTGGGCTTTAACAACATAATTATGGATATGTCTCCTGAGGCAAGAGAAACAAAAGCAAAATTAAACTATTGAGCCTACACCAAAATAAAAAGCTTTCAGAGAAGGAAACCATCAACAAAACAAAAACCCAACCTACTGAATGGGAAAAGATATTTGCAAATGATATATCTGATAAGAGGTTAATACCCCCCAAAGATAAAGAATTTGTACAACTCAACACCAAGAAAACAAATAATCAAATTAAAAATGTGCAGAGGACCCTAACAGGCATTTTTCCAAAGAAGACATACAGATGGTCAAAAGACACATGAAAAGAAGCCCAACATCACTCATCATCAGGGAAATGCAAATTAAAACTGTGAGATATCGCCTAAAACCTGGTAGAATGCCTAATATCAAAGGCAAAAAATAGGGGGGCGCCTGGGTGGCACAGCGGTTAAAGCGTCTGCCTTCGGCTCAGGGCGTGATCCCGGCGTTATGGGATCGAGCCCCACATCAGGCTCCTCTGCTGTGAGCCTGCTTCTTCCTCTCCCACTCCCCCTGCTTGTGTTCCCTCTCTCGCTGGCTGTCTCTATCTCTGTCGAATAAATAAATAAAATCTTTAAAAAAAAAAAAAAAAGGCAAAAAATAGGGGCGCCTGGGTGGTGCAGTCCCTTAAGCGTCTGCCTTTGGCTCAGGGCGTGATCCCGGCGTTCTGGGATCGAGCCCCACATCAGGCTCCTCCACTAGGAGCCTGCTTCTTCCTCTCCCACTCCCCCTGCTTGTGTTCCCTCTCTTGCTGGCTGTCTCTGTCAAATAAATAAATAAAATCTTTTTTAAAAAAAGGCCAAAAAATAATTGTTGGCAAGTATGTGGAGAAAAGGGAACCCTGAAGTACTGACAGTAGGAATATAAATTAGTGCAACTACCGTGGAAAATAGCATGAAGGTTTCTCAAAATTTAAAAATAGAAATACATATGATCCAGTAATTCCACTACTGGATTATCAACCAAAGAGAACAAAAGCACTAATTTAAAAAGATATCTGCATCTGATGTTTATTGCAGCATAATTTATAATAGTCAAGATATGGAAACAACCCAAGTGTCCATTGATAGAGGAATGGATGAAGAAGGTATGGTATATACATACACAATGGAATATTACACAGCCATAAAAATAAGATCTTGCCATTTGTGACAACATGGATGGATCTAGAGGGTATTATGCTAAGTGAAATAAATCAGAAAGAGAAAAATAAATACCATATGATTTCACTTTTATGCGGAATCTAAAAAATAAAACAAAAATGGAAACAGACTCACAAATACAGAGAACAAATTGTTGTTAGAGAGGAGGGGAGTGGAGTGATGGGTGAAATAGGTGAAGGGGATTAAACCTCCAGTTGTAAAATAAATCAATCATGGAAATGAAAAGCATAGCATAGGAAATATAGTAAATAATATCATAATAATGTTCTATGGTGACAGATGGTGACCACACTCAGCATGGTGAGCACTGAGTAATATATGGAATTGTCAAATTGCTATGTTGCACATGTGAAACTAATATAATATTGTATGTCAATTATATTTCAATAGTAAATATTTAAAAATATCGTTGAATTATATTATACACCTGAAACTAATATAACACTGTATGTTAATTACACTGCTATAAAAAAATACACAGTTTACATTCTATTAATTATGCTGTAAAAAAACCTCTCCATTTCCAATTAAATGCTGACTCATAATCTTAGATTGTTGTGAATTCTGATAAGTTAAAAATAATGACTATTATTTTCAGAATTCTTTAAATTTTGAAACATTTAAAAGCCACTTGGAAATTGTTTTTTTTTTTCCATCCAGAGAAAGCCTAAAAAGTGTTTAAATAAAATATCTAAGATGCAGCCACTAAAAATATAAATAAATAAAATAAAATATCACAAAGTCTTATCACAATTAAATTGCCTAACAAAGTTATAAGGAGAAAAATATTAGAAGTAGCCAGAGAAAAAGGTCATGTTATATACAGGGAAATGAAGTTGACAAATTTCTTACAGAAATGATGTAATTAAGACAATAAATAGAACTACATTTAAAATACCAAAAGAAAAAATTCTATCTCCCTAGAATTGTATACCCAATAAAAATACCTTTCAAAAATGAAAGTGAAATAAAAACATGTTCAGATTAAACGACTGGAAAAATTTATCACCTATAGATTCATACTATAAAATAAAATTTAAAAAAAGTTTGTGGTATCCCTTAAGGCAAAAAGACAATTATAGCAGATGGAGATTTGGATCTATACAAAGGAATGTCAAGAATTGGGAATTGTAACAATGTAGGTAAATACCTGTGAGGTTTTTCTTATTATTTATATCTCTTTAAAAGATAAAAAAAAAATAATAAAAATGTAGTGTAGAATTTATAATGTATAAAAACAAGAAGTTTAACAACACTTTTGGAGAAGCAATGGAAGTATATTATCATAACGTTCTTATAGTATAGGTGAAGTGATATAATCCTTTGAAGGTATACGGTATTAAGTTAAACATCTATGTCAAAACTCTTATTGCGACCAACAAAAGAACAAAATAACTCAGCTAATAAGCCAAAAAAGTGAACAAAACTGATTCATTAAAAATACAATTAATTTAAAAAGAAGTCAGAAAAAAAGGAAACAAGGACCACATGGGATAAATACATTTATAGAAAAATGATCAATTTAAACTTAACCAATCCAACAATAACATTAAATAGTCTAAACACCTCAATTAAAAACCAGAATTTGTCTGATTGTATAAAAAAAGCAAGACCTGGGCGCCTGTGTGGCTCAGTCAGTTGAGCATCTGCCTTTGGCTCCCTACCAGGGTCCTGGGATCGAGCCCTGCGTTGGGCTCCCTGCTTAGTGGGGAGCCAGCTTCTCCCTCTCCCTCTGCCTGCTGCTCCCCCTGCTTGTGCTCTCTCACTCTCTCTCTGTCAGATGAATACAGGAAACCTTAAAAAAAAAAAAAATAAATAAAATAAAATAAAATAAAATAAAATAAAATAAAATAAAATAAAAGCAAGACCAGACTCTGCGCTAACCACAAGAAATACATTTCAAATATGAAACTGCAAGGAAGAGTATATAAAACTTACACCATGTTAGGCTCATAGAAAGAAAGCTAGAATGGTTATGTTACTGTCAGTCAGAGATTATGTTACTTTTAGAGCAGAGAACATTACTAGGAATAAAGAAGCCCTTTTTATAATGAAAAAGGGGCCAATTCATCAGGAAAATATAACAATTGGAAGCATTTTGTTCCTATTATTAGAGCTTCAGAATACATAAAGCAAAGACTGACAGAACTGCAAGGAGAAATTAATAAATCCACATCGTTGTTAGAGATTTCGTAACTCCATCTCTTAATATTGATAGAAGTAGAAAGAATATCAAATATAGATAATTTAGCAAGACTCTCAACCAATTTGACCCAATTGACATTAAAGAAAAACCGAAAACTCAACTTACTCAGGAAATTCAACTAAAAATAAAACAAAAAACAAACAAAAACCCATAATTTTCAAGTGCACATGAAATATTTATCAAAATAGATCTTATTCTTGGCCATGAAACAAATTTCTATAACTATAAAATATCGATTTACATATAAATATTTCCTGTCAACAAAAGAATCAAATTAGAAACCAATAAGAGAAATTCAATAGAATAAGTCATTGGTTGAAACAAAGAAATCAAAAAGGGAATTAAAAGTATTTTGAAATTAATAAAAATAAAAACACAAAGTATTAATACTTCTGAGATCCGATTAAAGCAACACATAGGGGAGAATTTATATCACTAAATGTTGCTGTTAGAAAAAAGAAAGGACACCAATTAATAACCTCAGCTTCCATCTTAAAAACCTAGGGTAAAAAAAAAAGAGCAAAATGTAAGTCTAAGAATAAAGGAAATATTAAAGATCAGAAGAAAATCAATCATATAGAAAACTGAAAAACAATAAAGAAAAATCAGTGAAATCTATAGCTATTCCTTTAAGATGAGTAAATGCTGGTCAGGAAGAAAAAGGAGGAGGAAGAGGGGGAGGAGGAGGAGAAAAAGAGGAAGAAGGAGGAGGAGGAGAAGAGTATGAAGAAGAAGAGGAAGACAAAAAGGAGGGGGCAAAAGGAAGAGGGGGAGGAAAAAAGGAAGAAGAGGAAGAGGAAGAAGGAGACACATAGTAACAGGGTAGAGAGAGATGACTTACTATAAATTCTATAAATCTTGAAAGGAATAAGGATATATTTTGAACAACTTCATCCAATAATCTAAAAAAATTAAATGAAAATAAATAGACCAAAATTAAGACAAATTACTTGAAAGACACACATGACCAAAGGTCACTCAAGACGAAATAAATAATCCAAATAGGCCAATATCTATTCAAGAATTTTAATTTTGTAGTTGAAAACTTTCCACCAATGCTTGGCTCAATGGCTTTACTGATAAGTTCAACTGAACTGTTAGGAAAGAAATAAGATCAATTCTACAAAACTGTTTCAGAAAATTAAAATGATGGGAATATTTGATAAATCATTCTATGAGGCTAAACAACTAAATTATAAGAAAAGTAAACTACAGTCTATTATTCCACATGATCATAAATGTGAAAATTCTTTTAAAAATGTAAATCAAAATTATATAAAAATTATTACCAGGAAGATGAGGCTGACATAACTGCAAAAAAAAAAAATCACTCAATCTAATTCACCATATTAGCAAACAACTAAATAAAACTATATGATCATCTCAATGGATGCAAAAAAAGCATTGACAAAATCCAACATGTATTACTGCTCAAAAAGTCTCAGCAAACTAGGAATCAAAAAGAACTTTCTCTACCTGCTGTTAAGTCATCTATAAAAAACTTACAGTTGACATTATACTTAATGGTGAAACACTGAATGATTTCCCTCTACAATCAGGAAAAAAAAGGGGGGTGTCCCCTCTTACCATTTCTATTCAACATTATATTGGAGGATCTGATTGACATAATTTGGCAAGAAAAACTAAAGGACATCAATAGTGGAAAGAAATTTGGCTTTATTTGCAGATGACATGAATGTCTATTTATAAATCTACTGAAATCTGCAAAAGAAATAAGAAATCTGCAAAAAAAAAACTAAGATAAATACATGAATTTAACAAGGCTGAAGAATTGAAATTTTCAGTAGCTTCAAAGAACATGAAATATTAAGTGATAAAACTGACAAGGAATGTGAAATAGCTGTACACTGAAGACTACAAAGCATTGCTGAGAAAAATTATGGAAGACCTAGATAAATGGAGATGTAGCTGTCCATTGGTTAGAAACCTCAGTATTATTAAGATGTAAATTCTTTCCAAATTGATCAACAGATTTAAGACAATTTCTATCAAAATTCCAACACACATTTTTTTAATGAAAATTGACAAACTGATACTAAAATTCATATAGAAATATAAACGTCCTACTGATACTAAAATTCATATAGAAACATAAAAGTCCTAGAATAAACAAAATCATTTTGAAAGAAAACAAAGTGGATTAACACTGCCTAACTTCAAGACTTATTATAAAACTGCAGTAGTCAGGACAGTGTGATTTTTATCTAAGGATAGAGAAATAGATGAATGAAAAAGAACAAAGAATCCTGAAACACAGCTGCACATATATGTCTTTTCAACAAATGGTGCTGGAACATTTGGATGTCTAGTGCAAAAGTATGAACTTAAAGCAACTCCTCATACCATATACAACATCAAAATGGATAAGTGACCTTAATATAAAACATAAAACTAGAATTTCTAGAGGAATGTAGAAGAAACCCTTTTTGATCCTGGGTCAGAGTGGTTTTTTGTCTGTTTGTTTTGATAAACACCAAAATAACAATCCATAAAATAAAATAATTGAGTGGACTTCATCAAAATTAAATACTTCTCTTCAAAACACACAAATAGAATGAAAAGATGCTACAGAATTGGAAAAAATATTTGCAAAGTGATAAAAGACTTGTGTCTAGAATATATAACTAACTCTCAAAACTCAATAATTAAGAAAACAACTTAATAATCAATGTCCAAATATTGGAACAGAAAGTTTACCAAAGATGAATGATAAATTAGCAATAAAAAGATGCTCAATATAATTAATCAATTCATAAACTAAATTAAATTAAAACCACAATGATTACCATTAGGACTAAAATAAGAGAGACTGACCATACCAAGGTTTGATGAGGATGTGAAAGGACTGGAACTCTCATCCACTGCTAGTGAGAATAGAAAAGTAGTGCAACCACTTTGTAGAACAGTTTGGCAGTTTCCCTAAAAGTTAAATGTACATCTACCCTAGGATCTAGCCCTTCTACTCATAGGGATTTATCCAAGAGATCAGAAATCAGGTCTACACAAATAACTTGCATGAGAATGTGCGTAATAATTTTATTTGTAATAGCCAAAAACTGGAAACAATCCAAATTCTGTCAACAAGTTAATAATGGATAAACTAATTGTGATCATGTAGAAATTTTTCCTTTCGCCATATCGTGTTAATGTGGTAACTATGGACTTACATTGAAACCCATCCTATTCCTATTAAATTTGATATTAATGTGGAATTGTATCCCTTTTTAAAATAAAATATTGGGTCAATCATTCTCAATAAATTATTTTGTGATTTCATCAAGTCCTGTGTTTAAAAGTCCTTTTAGGTATATTGGGATTTCAGGATATCTGAATGGGCAGGTAAAAGGACAGACTTCACATCCAGCCAGCCTGGGTTCATTACAGCTCTGGCACTATCCAGCTGTGAGGCCTTAGGCAATTTACTTAACCTCTTTACCTTCGGTTTTCTCAGCTGTAAAATGATTATAGTAATAGTAATATTTCTTAAGTTTACTGTGAGAATTAAATGTGTTAAAGCTTATGAAGAGCTTTTACAAGTGCCTGACCCATAACGAGCAATATATAAATGTTTGTTATTATTGTTATTCTGATGACAATACTCCATTTTTCCGTTTAGGTATAACTTCCCCCTCTACCCTCAGTCCATATGTGGTATGGACAATGTTCTTTCCCTTCCTCCAGGCATGTAACTTAGACCTAAGAAGTGAGAACAAGCCATTCCTATGGTCAAAGTGATTTGCTTAGGGATAGAAACAAGACCAATCAGAGGTACTGAAATATAATGAAACTTTTGCAATCTTGGGATAAAGAGATGAGCTTATTCAAATTGTACATCATCTAAGAGCATTTAAGGTCTGGAGTTGCTAGAGCCATCTTGTACAAGGAGCTTGACAATGAAGGCAAAGCTGAGGTTGCAGGACTAAGAATTCAAGAAATCAGGTCTTAGTGTAACAGCATTTCAGCCCATCATCACACCATTTACGAATCTAGTCAAGCACTGGAATGATCCAGGTTCATAAACCAGTAGGCCTCTCTCTCTCTCTCTCTCAACCCTGCCCCCATCCTAAGTCTGTCTATGTACTGCCCACAGCTAATGGTGGCATTTACATTTTTCAAATGTAAAGTAAAACTAAGAAGAATAAGGGATGGAAAATTTATGTGGCCGGAAAAGCCTAAACGATTTACTATCTGTCCAGAATGACAGAATATGTGCTGTGGCCTGGTGACTACTATGTTGTTTCCCATGCCCCCACCCCCCCAAATTTCAAATGGAGTTAATTTTATCACATTTAATTATTCTCTTCCTACCATGTATGTTGTGTGGAACGGGGTGCCTGCAAAGACTACATGGCCTGCTGCTGAAATCTCTGGCATTTGGAGTTGTACACACAGGAATGGGATAAGGCAGTTGTCTAGGTTAAGGAGTCAGTAAAGCTTTTTAGAGATGTGAACACTTTTGGTGTATTTATGGGAAGTGTGTGTGTGTGTGTGTGTGTGTGTGTGTTACTATGGATGTGTACATGAGGGTGTGTGTGTTTGTGCATTTGTGTGTATGAGAGAGACAATAAAAATATGGACTCTAGGAATAACTTCTTTTTGTGTCACATAATATTCAGTCTTCTTTTTCTTGTTCTTTAGTAGGTTTCCCTTTGAAGGTCAAGTCTATCCCCATTCTGATCTCATGTGTCCCTGATGGAGCTGACCTTATCCCAAACAAACAGAACATTTCGTATATTGATTTGATAGGAATAGGCAGATTACTCATGTGCTTCTTGACCAATGGAATTGCATGAGACCTTTGCTGGAGGTTCCGGAAAGGAGACCCTCACTCTCTGTTCACTAAATTTCAACCTAAAAGAACAACAGCAAAAAGAGCTACACAATTCATTTTGTGACTGCCAGAGACCTAAAAAAGAGTACTCAGACTGAATAGCAGAAGAGAGGGAGAGAGAGAAACCAGTTCCCAGTGACATCAGTTAAGCCCTGGATCAAGTCAGCTGAAGTCAAACAACCTTGGGTTCTTAGTCACTTGAGCCAATAAATCCATTTCAATCTTAAAAGCCAATTCAGTGACAGTTTTGTCATATGGAACATATTTACTCCCTGATGAACACAGTGAAGATTTTTCTGCTCAAGGCACATAGAAATAAATACATGAATACATACATAGATAAACAAATAAATAAATAAAACCAATCAGCACTCCTCCCCTAACAGAATCCAATCTAATTTGTACTCCTTATTAATTAGGACACTCAAAATCATATTTTTCCACTGTTCTAAACTCTGTGAGTTATTTCCAATTTTCCAATTGACCTGATTACATCAGGTACAGTCATTATTAGAATGAATTATCCACAGTAAGTGCTGAGGAGCGCTTACAGCCAAAAGGATGTTTGAAGTCTGGTCTAGAGCCAAGAAATCTACTCTAAAGAAGCTTTCCCAATTTTTTTGTCAAGTTGTCTTGTAAAGAAATGTTCAAAGCAGTCAATAATAATGCAGAGTTATCCCACTGAATGATGGTTTATAACTATCACATAATAGAAAACCTTGTAAAAATAAACAAACTCCTGTGATTATCTGGCCTCTCAGAAACATCCAGAGACTGCCTATGGACTTGAGTAACTGTGTTGATAAACTAGGAATACTTTACTTATTTAAACAATCCCTCAAGCACGTGGGGAGAAATGATAGAACCTGGGATAATGGCCGGAGAAAATTTAGTCTTGCTTATGTTGAAATTTCTGTGACCATCTTATCATATAGGACAGCATTTCAGACCACCGTTTGTATGGCTTTTCATCAGCCAGTGTGAATACAGGAGTAAATAGCACTGATATTTAGTATTGTCCACCATTGTCAGCCCTTTAATCTATGCCATCCACAGTTTTACTTAACGCAATAGCTATCTTTTGTTCTATATATACTTAGGTATTAAGAGGAATTTTTGCTTAAGAAAGACAGTTACCAGGGCTTGACAATTCTATTCCCCTTTGCCCTCAAGAAATTGAGGGTTAGGGGGTGCCTGGCTGTCTCAGAGGAGCGAGTGGCTCTTGACCTCAAAGTTGTGAGTTCAAGCCCCACGTGGCGTCTAGAGATTAAATAAAACTTAAAAAGAAAAAAAAAGAAGTTGACAGTTAACCATGAGAAGAAGTTGTATCCAAATTAACTAAGGGACTAGAGGGGTAGTTTGTGAGGTGGCCAGTGGTCTAGCTACATCCATCCCAATCCATCATGGGTGTCAGCGTGTTAGTGGCTGGCGCTGTGGGGGAGGCTCCATGTGAGGGGTTGTCCTTCAGGTGGGCACTCTCAGACAGCAGCCATTAAAGGAAGGGTCAGGACATACTCTAGGGCTGAGAGCCACTGCCCAACTCTGGAACTGTCCACCTTCTAGCTTATTGCAATATGAGTTTAATTAAACATTCTCATTGTTTAGGCCACTTTTAGCTGGGTGTTCTATTTCTTATAGCCAAAAGCATTCTAACTGAACAAGAGTTTTTGATGCCTCAAAGATGGTAATGGAGAGAGGCCTGGACACAGGTTGGTCAGAATTACAGTGTGGGAAAACAGGCTTAGGAGAATCAAGACAGAGCATGAGGACTATGGGAAGGCTGATCACAGGAGATGGGTCATATCAAAACAGCTCAACTGTTATAAGTCATTCAAGGATGCTTTCTAATTAATTGTATTCCCAGTTTAGCAGCAATCTTGATTTCTTCCCCAAACTGGAATATATCACAAATTATGCCCGGCCTGCAAGCTGGTTCCACTTGCCTAACTTTGAACATCTCTTAAATGCAGTTTCAAGATCTTAATTCTTAGTTCTCATAGCATTTCTCATATGCATTAAAGTCTAGTAAGTTCCTTAACACAAACTAAACTCCATAAAAGTATGTTAACATGATTACGACAAAAAGAGCAAGTTCTTTCTCACATAGAGCTTTGAGAAACACAAAAATAAAATACTTAACATATATGCAATGTATTCTACCTTACATAAAGTACATATAAAGTATCCTCCTGCTTTGAAGGAAGAAAATGTAAAAGAACTTATTCTGATTTCTTTTTTCAGCTTCCAAGAATTTGAGGGTATTTCTAATTGCTTCCTTTAGTATCTATTGATCTCTTTCCAAGTGAGGGAAGGATAGAAATTATCTATTATTCTATTTATCATAGATATACAGCATCTGTGTTTGGCATTATTCTCATTTAATTTTTGCAAATAAACTCAGAGATTGTCCCATCAGTGCAAATTTGCAAATATTAAAAATAAATATAAAATAAATAATAAATAATGCACATCATTTTTTATTGCCTTCTACCTCTGTCTCATTTGTTTCTCAGATCAGTGACCTACAGGCTCGCAAGAAGTCTTTCTGCAGGGCACACATAACATTAAGCATAATGCAGAGAGCACAATGGGAAAACATTTCGTGTGGTCCTTTAAATGAGTGCATATGATTACAACATTTATTTATTCATATAAATGTTAAAATATTACAATGCAAGCTTTATTGAAGTTTAATGAAATTGATTCAGTGAAAGTGAAAATTAGTCATTCATAAAAATGATAAACTCAAACAGAAAAGAAATTCATGTGAACTTGAAAATAATAAGTGAATTATACCAAGTCTGATTTTTAAAAATCGTAATAATGAATTAAAAAACAATGAGCTAACATTTATGGACTATTCACTTTATGTTTGTCGACTTTTCAAATTATTTTACAAATGTCATTGTCCAAATAATTTATATGCTTACATATTAAATTCAATTATTATAAAATTTCAGGAAGAAATTATTTACGATTAAATGGGAAAAGCAAGTTCTTTGGATGGATGCGATCACCCAGCGTTCAAAATAATTGTTTAATTTCCATAGACTTCACCTGAGTCTCTTCAGCTAAGTCTACCTGATGTCATTTGAGGGATAATTAAATCAGTTGTCAATCCAAACATATGAGCTGAATCACTAATTTTGGAAGAAAAAGAAGGAAATTTAGAAGTCACTTAAATCCATAAAAAATAAGAATAATTTAATGTAAAATTAACATGTATATTTTTAGATTAATTTAAGGGATAGTATTAATATATCATTAATTTCTTAATAGGTGCCAAGTATATTCAGACTTTCTATGCATTTGTATTGTTCTATTTCTATACCAAGGTTGTCATCTTGTAAGACACCCTTTGAAACAAAATCTTATGTAAGGAAGTCCAATAAAAAAGACAGAATTGCTAATATGGGTCCAGAAATATTCACTTCAATATCCACCACCAATAAACTGAATGACTCTCACCTCTCCACATCCATGGATTATGCAGAATCCAAAGGATTGCTTATAGCATATTTACTTTGATTTCTTCTGTCATCTTTACAAAAGTATTGGTATCAATAGTAAGATGTTTCTGGCTCATTTACACAATATTATAATGAAAGGAATAAGTTATAAAAAATTGGGAGGGTGGTTACATCTTGCCAAATTTTATATACTTTTTTTCTGTTTTGTGTAAACATATTTATAAAGATTTTGCTACCATACATTATAAAATTGTTGGTATAATAGAATATAATTAGAGTTTCCATAACTGTTCATATACACTATTGTTATTATATGTGTTTTTACATATATATTTATATACAGATGGATGATAAAAGCACTTGGGGATATTAGATGAGGAAGTGATTATTTTTCATTAAAGTATATTGAGGGTTTTTTTTTAGTTTAAATCTTCATGGTGATTATATATTTTTTCATTTTTTAAAAAATTTTAGCAGTTCTCCTAATTTTCCAAGAACTACCTTTTCTCCCTTTCTTTATTCTGCTAAGGTTACCTCCTTCTTTGGGAGAATACAGGTTACCAGACTCAAATTTATCTTAAATCCCATCTCTCTACATTCTAACATTCATATTTAATAATACCTTTTGTTTTTTTTGAACAGTCTCAAAAGTAGATTTGTTTTGTTTCTATTATTTTCTTTGACTAAGTCTTTTTTGTTCTTCCCCATTGTACAATTTAATTTCCTCTCAGGTCATCAATTTTGCCACTTTAACTTGATGTTTATACTCTGCCTAAACATATCTTCAAGGTTTTTCATTCTAAATATAATACAAATTTCCCCAAAGTCATCAGTTTGTCAGCCATATTCTTTTTCAATGCCTGATCATAAAAGCCTGAATCTCCTTAATCATTATTCTATAGAAAGCTTAGTGAATCATCAGTCTTCTCCAATAATCTTTCTAGAAATCCCTAGGTAGTGTTAACATGTTCCACTAACCTGCCCTGGCTCACATTGGCGTTCATAGCCTACTGTCTTGTTGTAGACTTCTGTTCTCCTTGTCCTCCTCTACAGCATGATATCTCCAACCTCTTGAATTTGGATTTTCTCAGGCTGCAGTTGCTCTCCTCTGTATTTCTTTGGCTCATGTGTAGGCATAGATTATTTTCTCGATTTTATATAATGAAAATAGCACGTGGGCTACACAAGAGTTAACAAAACCTACCTGAAAGCTAAAAGATTTAAAAAATTTAATGTCACTATAGATAAGTTTATGGTTAACCACAGAAGTGCTACTCTTCTATTCTAAAGGTGCAAGCCCTTCATAGGGCTCCACTAATAGGTGGTTCTCTGTCCAGCTCCTAGCTTGCCTCCTTCTGGTCAAGGCCAGTTCCCTACTTGTTCTCATTTTATGACCATATTTCAAGCTCATGAACCTTCTCATGGAAATGACTTATCCACTTGAAAATGGAAGTGATTTTCAGCATGCTTCTACTCATAACCTAATTACCATCTAAGTTCTTATCTCTGCCAGGTCCAGTGAGTAGGACAAAAGCCTTATTACTCAGGTCTCTCAAGATATACCTCTTCATACAAATAAGTGTCTGCTACTTCCTGAGGAAACTCTGGCCATTACCCTGAGGTGTTACTTTACTTTAATCAGTCAATACAACAAATAAAAGAAAGTCAATATATCTCTGTCCTCTGCAAAGTTCTAATTGATTCAATCATAAATACCACTACACATAGGACATCAAAGACCAGTATGTTTCCATTCCTTTTAACAGCTCCTCCTCCCACTCAAAGATAAAATTTTGGCTGCATGCTGGGGATGTGACTCTTGTGAAAAAGTGTTTGAATACATCATTCATGCAGACATTTAAAAAATATTAATGGAGTACTTACTTGTTGTGACACCTTTTGCTAGCTCTTAAAACGTACCAGTGACAAAATCAATGAAGATAACAACTTCCTGTAGAGTTTATGCTCTGATGCCAGGAGGCAGTCAATAAACATACATAATTTTTTTAGCTTTTTAAAAAGTATTAAGTGATATGGGGAAGAAGGTACAGGGAATGGAGTCAAGTAAGGGCTATAAAGAGTGTTTGAAAAAGATACAATTTTAAATAAGATTGTCAGACTAGGCTTCATTTGAGAAAGTAATTTTTGAAGAAGGATTTGAAAGAGCTGAGAGAGTTAGCATAGTGGGTACCTGGGGACAGAGCACTGTAACAATTACAGTAGTCTTCCCTTATCCATAAAGGACATGTTCCAAGAACCCAGTGAATGACTGAAACCATGACAGTACTGGGCCCTATGTATACTATGTTTTTTCCTATACATACATACCTGTGATAAAGTTTAACTTATAAATTAGTCATGATAAGAGATTAACAACAATAACTACTAATAAAATAGAAGTTATAAAATGAAATTTATGTGAACATAGTCTTTTTCTCAAAATATCTTATTGTACTGTACTCATCCTTCTTCTTGTGATGCTGGGAGGTGATAAAATGCCTGTGACGAGATGAAATGAGGTGAATGACACAGTCATTGTGTTATAGTGTTAGGCTACTATTGACCTTCTGACAATAAGTCAGAAGGAGGACCATCTGCTTTGGACCACATTTAACCTCAGGTAACCGAAACCGCAAAAGGGAAACTTCTGTGCAGGCAGTGCAAAAACCCTAAAGTGAGAGCATGCCTGTTGTGTCTGGAAAACAATAAGGAGTCGAATTTAACTGTAATGACGAACAAGTCGGAGTGGACAAGGAAATGAATTCAGAGATGTAATGAAAGACGACTATATAGGGTTTATAAGCCACTTTAAGAACTTAAATTTTTGTTCTGAGTGAAATAGTTGAATTTTGTGAAGAGGAGTGGCATTACCTGACACACATTTTTCATGAAGGATTCTGATTGTTGTTTGAGATTAGACTCTAGCAGAAGGATGGAGCCTTCCAGAGGAGCAAGGAAGTCATTGCAGTAATCTGAGCCAGAAATTACAAAGCTCTGGGGCCAGAATAGCAGCAGTGAATGACTATTTCCAAGGCTTAGACAAATTACATGTGAGTTATGAGGGTAAGAATCCATGATCAGCCAGAGAGAGAGAGAGCAAGCAGGAAGCAAGATTGTCATCAACAGAGTTAGGAAAAGTTGGAGACAGTGAAGTTTAATGGAGTTTAGTTTGGGGTATGAAAAATGTGAAATATCTATTTTTCAACAGGGTAGGAGCCCAGGCAGTTGGATGGAGAAATAAAGCTGAAGCTTGGAAGTGAGGTCTGGAGATACTTAACTGGACATTTAATTTCATGATACTGGACAAGACTATCGAGGGATGAGAGGGGCAAGAAATTAGATGAAAAAGAGGACCAAAAGGAGCTCTGAGATTTTTGATCATTAGAGATTTGAGAGAAATGGAAACCAGAAAAGGTGACTGAGGAGAGACAAGGGATATAGGAATAAAACCAGAAGAGATAATGATATCCTAAAGTTAAGAGAAGAGAGTTTATCAGCAACTAGGGAATGATAAACTGTGCCAATGCTGTTGAGAAATCAAATAATTTGTGTAATGACAAATTACCATCACGTTTAGCTGCACAGAGGTCTCTGTTGACTTTGACGAGAGCAGTTTGATGGAATAGTAGAAATATTTTAAGAAAAAATGACAGGATGAATTGGATGCAGTAAGTAATGTGGCTCCTGTGTGAGGCAAAGTATTAATCACAAATATATTCTGATATTTTTCTTATAAACAAAAATAATTTTTAGAGACTGTGAACTCTATAGACAAATTTATAAAATAAATGTTTTGCTAAGGAAAACATGCTTTCCAGAGTTGCAAGTCTGCCCTTAATGAAAAAACTTTTTTATATTATTATATAGTACAGCTTGTCCTTGAAGTCACACCCTAAACTCCCTTCCCTTCACTAATTTTATACTAGATGTTAACTAACTAGGATTCAAATAAAAACTTGAAACCTTAAAATAAATGCCTGGATTTTCAGTAAAGTACCAAATAATGATACATAGGACAATATACGTCCTAAAGCTTGTAAACTGATAAACACACATATTAGTTATTTCAGATATCATACTTGAAAGTAAAAGTTGTTTTTGCCTTTACTCTAAAAATATATCATTCCATCACATCTATAAATAGACTTATTTGGTTTGTTTGGGTGATTGTGGCAAAGAAAACGAGTTTATCTTGAAGACAAATTAAGACTTCTTTTTCGTAGAGTACTAAAACTTCTTGAAATTTTAAAATTATGAATTTTTTAAAAAGTCTGTTTTCATAAAAAACAATGTAGGATTTTTGCCAGGATCCTGTCATAACATGGAAAATTCTCTAGGATTTTGTGTCATCTGCTAATCGCCAAGTCTACTTTCTTTATTCCCTAGTACCTAATTTCTAGAAATAGTAACAGTACTTAGGCTATGGATTCCCACAGATCCAAGGTTTATGTTAGGGTTTGGTGGGAAAACACCTAACGCAGCAAAGCCAGACAGGTAAACAGAACCAAGAGCTGAGCTAGAGCCAAGTCCTAAAAGGAAAGATGGTAATTCTCAAGAATGCTACAAACTAAAGGGACCAGAAACTGGTATCAAAACTAGAGTAAACATTAGGACTCTGAGATAAAGTTTGTTGATGGGTGGTTGACTGTAGCCAGAAAAGAAAGTGAAGAAGGTGACATAGAAAAATGTCTCCAGTTTATGTTAATTTATCAGCAAAGACATTTATGTAGGTAGACAAATGTATGTAGGTACTAGATGAGGTTAATGGAGCTACTAGTCCATTCCAGATCTTTCATTCAAAAACTAGTTACTATATTATAAGCTTTGTGCTGAACATCGGATACAATTGTGGGAAAGGTAGACCTAATTATTTGCTAAATAAAGTCCCTGACATTAAGGAGTTTATACTCCATTTGAGAACACAGAGTTGTAAACAGCTCATTTCAAAACAAAAATAAGCAGACATACAAATGAAAACAAAACAGTATAAAACAAATGTCGAACAACAATACTTTTTAGGTGCACAGAGAACCCAACGGGATATGTAAATGTTTCATTCCAAGACAGCCGCAGAAAGTAAAGGCTGGAGGCCAGATCAAATCTGGTCATTAGTAGGAGCGTCTTCCATAAAAGAGAATGGTTAGCTAATCGTTGTTAAAGTGGATATGAAAAAGGGAAATCTAAAGATCCTTAGAACGCCTTATTCTGGTTCTCAATGCAATTGGTTAGGTGAGGATCTAGCTTCTAAACATAAGGCTGCCCAAAGAATCTCACTGACCATCAAAATAAAGGACTCCAAATAACTGCTTTCCGAGACAGGCAAATATACAAAAACTGCCGAAGCAATTATACAATTAGCTAAAGATAATTGCAAAAACAGACATAAACACATACACAAACAAAACCCTGCAGGCAAAACACAAAGTAAGTTCCCACAGCCAAAACATTTCTGAATTAATTACATAACTATCCCAGCCTTTCTAAAGAGTTGGTCATTTTTTAGTCACAATATAATCCCCACCATGGGATTCTTCAAAAACAATCATGAGATTTCTCAAATATAAAACAGTGGCCAGCTCTAATTAGTTGTGTGATTCCTCAAAGATCCAGGAATTCTTCAGACATAAAACACTGACAAGAAACCGATTGTACAGCCCTGGCTCTCTGTGGAGACCCCCTAATATCAAACCACTTCTGCAGACTCTCACTCTGAGAAGTGTTTACCTCCTGACCAAAACCATATATTCAGATCCTTAATTTGGATTCCTCCCAAATTCAACAGAACAAACATCCTTAAAATGGCCACAAAACTTTGATAAACAAGGGCCGTGGAAATGAGCTCGGTTTGCTGTCAGCAAAACCTCACTGGTTGATCGTAGCATGAAAAAAATTGGAGAGACACAAATAACCTCAACATCAAATTTGTTGGGACTTTTTTTCAGTTTGGTATGGCACTGGCTTTACTTGAATGGGTTCTCATGAGGCAAGCAAACATTTATGGACTATTTCCAACAATTTAAAATATTTTTTTACAAATCAATTATTTGTACATGTCAAGGTTTATTTACATCCTGCTGCAAGATAAGAGTCTCATGCAGGCCTGTTTCAAAATTCCTTCTTGGAAAGGACGTCTTAAATGAAAAGGAAATCGTTAGATATTAATAGGTGAACGATAAGGAAAAAAATAAGGTAAAAGATCATGGTCAGTTGAGAGTCAGCTGGACGGGCGAGTTGTTAACTTCTTATTAGGTCATAATATCATTTAGCTCCATCAGAAAATAAAATATTTTATCAGAAATACTAATCTCTTCCAAAAAAGAGGTTTGCAAAGTAGAATCTGTTAAAAAATTATATGATACATGAAGTCTCTGGTAATTTTTCTTTCACAGTGGTAAGTATACAAATATTTCATTTATTGCCTATTCATTGCATCTATACTATGCGTTGGGTACCGTGTCAGGAAGTAGGGATGCATTTGGGGAAGGGGAAGATTGGTTGGAGTGCAAGTCAGGGTAGAAGTGTCACATAAAGCAGTTAAAAAGGTCACTTTAAGCCAAATCCTAGTGGAACGGGCCTTAAAAACTTCAGGGAAGGACAGTGCAGTTAGTGGAAAAGCATGACAGAAGCCCCCTGAGATGGAAAAGAAGGTGACAGGAACTGGAAGCCAGAAGTCAGTCTGGCTAGAAAACAGAGTTTAGGCTGGATGTACAAATTGCCAGGGTCCAGGTGACCCAGCACTGCCAGCCTGACCAGGAAATTGACTTTTTCTAAAAGTAATAGAAAGCCACGGAAAGCTATAGCATTTTGGGCAAAAGTATGGAATAATCTTATTTTATTCTCTAATTTATTGATTCATCATATAACTTAACTTTGAATTTGATCTATTCTTCGATCATACTCTGGTAACACCTTCTTTTTTGTTCTTTTGAAAAGAAACAAAACCCTGAGCGAAGTACTCACTTTAAGATATTAAAAGCCTAGGCCAATTTAAGTCTTTGTTCTCAAATTTGTAATCTGCATCTTCTCCCTTAAGAACGGGCTGGACCATCTCCCTGAAGGCACAGAGTGAGGTGGGGTGAGGGGGCTTGGTTCTGTGGTTGTGGGACAATCCCAGACCTTTCTTTTTATGGTCCACTTTACTTCACCCATCAGTAGTTTTGCTGCTTCACAGGTCACCAATAACTGGCCCTTAATGCATTCTCCAAGGCAGAACTTCCAGTGCTGGCATTTTCAGAGGTATTGTGAACTCTTCAAAGGGCTCTGGAGAGCTCGTCCATGGCTGTGTCCAGACACATGAGGAATCCACTTCCTGCTATAGTCTTTCATCCTGCCCCTCAGATTCCTAAACTCCCACTCACAGTTGTATTCCCTTAAGCTGAATAAGCATCTTGGGTAGGATACAGGCCAACTTGGCTCTATGATGCTGGGAACATAGTTTTTCCCTTTTTTCACACCAGACAAAGTCACTGCAATTCTTGTTAGGCCACCCAGCTCTTGGCTTGGAAGATTTGGTAGAGGGAGGCTGGTGAAGGAATTGATTTTGGTAAGGACAGTCCTGGTGGTTCATCATAAGCCCCTAGTTAGACAGAGTCAGTTTGGGGGCACTCTTTTTGGATTTCAGTGCCTGTTTTTTGTTTATTATTTAGTTTATGGCCTCTGGCTCTGGGCCATTATGCTTTTTCTAAGGTAACAGTAAATGTCTCTGTTAAACATCCTGTTACCACAGAAAGTTCATTTTGTTTGCTATGTGGAGAATGGCTTTGAAAGTATAAGAGTAGGAATATGGAGTGGCCAGTGCAGAAATCCAGGGGAGGATGGTCGCAACTTTGACTTAGATAGCAATATCCAATCAGTCAATAGTTATTAATGAGTATCTATTGTATGTCAGGTTTTTAAAGCCCTTACAATTTGAAAATGAATAACACAAATAGAAGCCTTGCTCTCTAGGAGTTTGCGTTCTAGTTGGGACAAATGGACAACAAAGCGAAACAATAATAATGTCGATGATGATAATAATTCTCATAAGAATAATTGCTATGAAGAATATAAAATGTGACAGTGGATTAGAAAGAAGTGGATAGATTTGAGATCTACCACGGAGACCTAATTTTGGGATTTGGTGGCATATTGGCTTGGATGATAATAATCAAAGATGACTCCTAGATTTGAGATCTGATCAAGCCAGTGTGGATGGTCATGACATTTTCTGAGAAAGGGAAGACATCAGTGAAACATAAGCTTTAAAGGAAATTAAGAGTTCAGTATAGGATGTATTAAGTGTGAGATCTGTGAGACATCCAAATGAAATGTCAAAGAGGAATTTAGAATGAAGTTATATAACTCAAAGGAGAGTCTTCATCTTACAGATGGTATTTAATGCTATGAAAATAGAAGTGATCTCACAGAACCAAACTGGAGAGAAAGAAGAGAATTTCAATGTTAACAGAAGCACTGTGTTCACATGAAAGTCTGTCAATAAGACTCAATTGACAGAGATATCTATCTTTCCTTTTTCCCTAAAGATCATGTTTAACTTTTACTTTTCAAGTTTACTTTGGATACCATTTCCTTCAGAAAGCTTGTTCTTAATACATACCTTGGGAAAGCTGGATAAAGAGAACAGTACTTGTCAGGATTCTAGAAGATAAGCTAGGGCAGGGGAATTGGGGGAGCTAGCCTGTGGCTATGGAGCTTTTAAGCAGAGTGAGAACCTAAATGATTCAATGGTAAGACTAGTTTAGCAATCATAGAGATGAGCTAAACTTTAAATCTATTGATTAGGAAGAGATATAAAAGTATTAAGCTTATACTGAATAGATTTACAAGCAAGGACAAACAAAACAGAAAATAGTACTAAGAGGGCCAAGAAAAGGTAGAGCTGAAAAGATGTCATGAGACATGGACATAAAGCTGCCCTTGGCCCCATCATGAAAAGCAATGTTCAAGACCTATGGGTAGGAAGCTTGCTGTTGAGAGGAGTGACTTGGTTAGGCAAACGGAAAGGAAAACATGCTCAAAGGCATAGGGGCTGAAATTAGGTGGTGTTTTCTCATACACGTTTTCCTTGTTGGAATATTTCTGGACATATCTCCACCATCTTTATGCCTATTTACACATAAAACCAAATTTACGCTTTTTTCTCTTCCATGGAAAATCAAGAGCCTAGCAAAATGTGGGAATAGAAAGAAACAGTAAGATGTGAGTGGTATCAGATAAGGAGCCTAAACCCAGAGAATGCAACTATAAACAAGTGTGATGTATCCAATGGAAGGAGGGTTCCAAGGATTTCTAGATATCCAGTGTGTATTACTGGGATGCCTTTTACAGCAAGAAGGAAATCAAAAGGGGTCACTATTTGAGAGTGAAGGAATGTAAAACTGTTAGTTGCTTTGGGACCAAAAAGAAAACCCTCCAAAATCTGTCAAATTTCAAAAATCCGCTATTTAAAAAACATCTCTGGAAGAGAATAATATTTATGCAGAATGCTTATTTTTATGACTTCAGAAATGCATGGCTGCGTACAGACATTGTCTAAGGCTGGAAAGAGAGCAAATGTGCCCTGATACAATCAACTGCTTACTGAACGTCTGTTCCATTGGTTTGGATGAATGAATTGAATCAATTACTTTCATTCCATCACCAAATACTTAAAGTACGTGTCTTAAACAGCACAATTGGGACCACTGGTTGGTCAGTTAAGCAAACAAGTTGGTTAACACAGGGGATTTTTACCAAGAAAGATGATGTAGTCTTAATGTATTTTTCTAGTTCTCTTGCCCACATCTAATTCAATACTATTTTGTTTTTTGTTTTGTTTTGTTTTGTTTTGTTTTAGTGACTCAGTTTGAGATTTTTCCAAATGGTTCAAATTAATTGAAATAGCCTCTCTTTTCATACTTACTTCTCATTAGTATATTTATTTACATAGCTTATTTACTTATTTATTAGTTATTTATTTACTTAATTACAATAGTAACTATATCTGGAAGAGGCAGTGTCTTTTTAAAGTACAACTTAATGGCTAAGAGAAATGTGTGGCTATACTAACAAGTTGCCTGCTAACTGCGCTGTTGGTCTTGGTTACTATGCTTTACGTTAGGAAATGAGAGCATTGATTAATCTGGCAGGTTGTTTAAATGGAATTTGGAGAGGTGAGGTCCTACTGTATTTACACATTCTAGGATATGTTGTAGTACGTAGCGACCGTTGTAAATAACATAATTGCAGTCCATAAATATCTTATTTCCTTATTTCAAACACACATCAGCACCAACACTATAGTCACTGTGGGCCAAAAGGGCTGGAGAATACCATGAGGTAATAAGAAAAAGGATGGTCACTGAAGAGAAGAAAAATCTGCTAGAACACAAAAAGTGGTTTGGGAACATACAAGTGGCAAAGTGTATTCTGAACTTCCACTTCCAGAATTCCTAAATTTGATCTGACTTTATCCCGTATCTCTTCCTACATTAAACTTCAAGGTTCTTTGGACTAGAACTTTGACCAATGAATCAAATATGCTTATTTATTTTCCTGGGGATTTAGAGTCTTGAAACTATAGCCATACAAATGGTAGGAATACTCTCATTGGTAACCATTTCTTTTTATTCAATTAACATTTATTCTTAGCCTCCTACCTATTTCACAATATGATAATCACAATATACTGAGGCCAAGGAGAAAAATATAAGAAAACTGAAATCTCGAAGAGAGACAGCTGTCTCTCTTTTCTTGTCCCAACCCAAGTAGAAGAATTGTTACAAATGGTATCGGTGATATTTGTTTCCCTATGAGCGTGCCCAGACATCTTGTATAGTACTCAGTGATTGCTTATATACCTGAACTATGTGAATTTGGAGGTAAGTCAGTTACTGGGTAAAAATGTGGCCATATATATATATATATATATATATATATAGAGTTTAAAAATGCTTTGGCAAATCATGGATGGGAGAGATTGATATTATCTTTCAATGTGAACACGGTCTTGATCACGTTTTCTCAGATATCCTGCCCTTCTCGATTATAGTCTGAATTCTCAAGGTAATTGTAGCTCCTTTGCACTGTATAGGTATAGCCTCAGAACTGTCTATGCATATACGTGTGCGTCCGTTCATGTTTTCAACCTGACTGACCCAAAAGACCTTACAAAATGTATCTGATTTAAAACAATAATACACTGTTAAGAGAATCAAAGAAAACCAAGACTAGAAAAAAATAAAGTCAGCACATAAAAATAAAATAATTGTTATTATTTTAATTGTTATTATTTTAGTTGTTAAAAGTTGTTTTGAAGTGTATCTTTAAACATCCCTGTACTAATATCAAGGAAGAACACACAATCAGCTTTAAGATTGATAGTCTCTATAGTATGTAACAAAAATATACAAGTAAAGGAAAATTTAGGTGTAGGGAAAGGCATGAACTCATATTGAACATATTCAGATATTAGTGATATTATCACATTTCTTAAGTGATGAAACTAAGGTTGAAACTCTTCTGAATTCATGTGTCTTTTAAGTTAGAGTAGTATAAACTGTCCCACTTCAAAGTCCATGTTTTTCTCAGTATAACGCGTTTCCTCTTCATGAAAGGAGGTAATTAAAACAGGCAAAGACACCAACTTTTCAAAGTTCTCTTGTCTAATGAATTATTTATTACTCTTCTTTTTCTGATATGATAGAGCTCTCTTTTCTCTAATGCTTTCACTAAGATTTTTTTTTTGCCTAAGAAATTAGTTTTGTAATTAAAAATTAAAATAAGCAGAAAGACATGAAAAATCATTATGTTAAAAGGCTATTTTCTCAATTGAAATTTACTGCCCTTTTGGATGTTGTTCCATGTTTTAATGCTCTAATTTTAAACCCAAGTTCAGTCTTTGGTAGTTGGGATTTATAAACTGCCAAATACTTCTAAGGGGAAAAAATGCATTTCAAAGCCTAGGGGCAAAAGGGACTCACTTTGCTTTCTTGACATCAAACAGGCCTTGTAAAACAACACATTGATCAGTTAAATACAAATGAACTTGAATCATATGGATATAATTCTCTTAAATTAAATTTCCTTTAAAATAGGGATGGAATTAAACATTAAAAAGGAGAGGTTCACAAAGTCAAGCTTTTTTCCTTTGACATCTGTCTGCATAGCCTTAAACCCTAAAAGAATAAATCTTAGCAATATTAAATATGTGACATGCTGTCTTATTTAATACATAACTGATATATTATTGTTCATTATATTGACCGTAAGAGAATTTCATTTGGAAAATATCTCAAAGTAGCCCTAATTTCCCTCCTCATTTTTTTAGACCATGTAATTTTGGCTTTTTTGTGTTTCAAGATTTGCGAGGAAATAGTGGTAAGTGCAGGGAAAGAGAATGAGGATCACTCTCTCAGGTTTTTCATTCCCCCAAAGTCAATGAAAAGAAGGACTACAGGATTGGTGGGCATCAATGAAGAATGGAGGGAAGCTATTTGAATATTAGGAAAAGGAGGAGTGATGCTGTCAGCCAGAAGACTGCTAAGTCGCAACGAGTCTTCGTGGAGACCACAGATGCCAAAGGGAGCTGTTCCGAGTTGACTCTCTTATGTCTGATACTTACCCATCTAAATAGACAGTAATAACAAACAAAAAGGGCCCAGCAGCTTCACAGTCACTCATATGGGATTTTTTAAATAAGTCAGTTAAAGTTAGGAATAATTAAAAAGAAACAAACAGCTTACTTGCCAAGGGCAATGACAAAAGGAAACATCTTTGGCGAGGCATAGGCAAAAAGAAGACAGTGTTTGGAGAACAATAAAACCCTCCTATCCACTTCTCTTTTAAAGGTCTAGCTAATCCTGGAGGTAGAAATTAAAGTTTTAAAATTGACTTAATGTGACTTAAAAGTCAAGGGACTTGATCATTAATAGAGTCCACTATTTAGCAAGAGAAAGTGTTTTAATCCAGAAAAGATATTAAAAGAAAGTGGCTTCTTGCTTATACTTCACCAGCATGGTGCCAGTTTTGTTTTGTTTTGTTTTAACTTTAACTGTAATCTCATAATATCTTTCTGCAATGTAATTAGACCTGAAACATTAGACCTGAAAAATGAATATTTTTTTGTTTATTTAACAATTGTTTTGACTATCTACCATGTGCTTGTTGCTAAACACATGAAATGAAAAACACCCCTCAAGGAAGACAAACTCAAATGGAGGTGATTGGCACATAAACAAGTGTATCAAAGGCCAAAATTGTATTATCTAAACCATTGTTAGCAGAATTTCTCTTGGAAAGAATGTTTGGTACAACACCTAGATAAGGAGCTTGGAATAGAAAGTGAGACAATGATGAATTAGGGATTAATAGTAATACTCTAGGCAGGAATAATACACCCATACAAGCAGGATTGAGAGTGCAGAAAGCAGTGAACAGACAGATAGTAGGAACAGGCCAAGTTAAAAAAAATATAAGAATATCCAAAGATGAATTAGATGTGGAGGTAAGATTTCATGAGGCCAGCCTTATCCTGATACCAAAGCCAGATAAAGACACTATAAGAAAACAAAATTACAGATGAATATTTAGATGAATATAGATGCAAAAATTCCCAATGACATGTTAGCAAACCAAATTCAATAGCACATTAAAAACGTCATACACAAGGATCCAGTGGGACCTACCTCCAGAATGCAAGGATGGTTCAACATATGCAAACCAATAAATTTGATAGCATTCATAAAATAAAAAATTTTTAAAAATCATATAATTATCTCAATAGATGCAGAAAAATCATTTGATAAAATGCAATGTCCTTTCATGATAAAAATACTCAACAATTGAGTTAGAACATACCTCAAAATGATGAAGGCCATATATGACAAGGCCACAGACAATCTTACACTCAACAGTGAAAGGTTGAAAGCTTTTCCTCTAGAGTCAAGAATAAGATAACAACATAGTACTAGAATTCCTAGTCAGAGCAATCAGGAAGACAAAGATATAAAAGACATCAAAATTGAAAAGGAAGAAGGAAAACTGCTATTGTTTGTAGATGACATGATCTCTTTCTTTTTTTAAGATTTTAATTTATTTGAGAGAGAAAGAGACAGAGAGCAAGAGCAGGGGGAGGGGGAGGGCAGAGGGAGAAGCAGATTCCTAGCCGAGAAGGGAGCCTGATGTGGGGCTTGATCTCAACATCCTGAGATCATGACCTGAGGCCAAGGCAGATGCTTAACTGACTGAGCCACCCAGGTGCCCATGTAGATGATATTATCTTATGTATAGGAAATCCTAAAGACTTCACTAAGAAATTGTTAGAGCCAATCAACAAATTCAGTGAAGTTGCAGAATACAAAATCAGCATGCATAAATCAGTTGCATTTCTATACACTAACAACAAAATAACTGAAAAAGAAACAAAAGAAATAATCCCATTCACAATAGCATCAAGAACAGTAAAATACCGAGGAATAAATTTAAGCAAGGAGGTGAAAGATCTATTCCATGAAAACTACAAGACCAAGACTTTGATGAGAGAAACTGAAGAAAACACAAATAGATAGATAACTGTGTTCAAGGATTGGAGGAAGGACTATCATTAAAATGTCCATACTACCCAAAGCCATCTATAGAGTCAATGCAATTCCTATCAAAAATCCAGTGTCATTTTTCACAGAAATAGAAAAACAATTCTAAAATTTGTATGGAGCCACAAAGACCCTGAATAGCCAAGGCAATTCTAAGAAAGAATGAAGCTGGAGGCATTACACTTCTTGATTTTGAACTATATTACAAAACTATTATAATCAAAACAGCATGGTACTGGCTTAAAAATAGACACATAGGCCAAGAGAACAGAACAGAGAATGAGAAATAAACCCATGCATATATGGTCAATAAATTTATGACAAAGGAACCAAGAATGTACAGTGGGAAAGAATGGTCTCTTCAATAAATGATGTTGGGAAAACAGGCTAACCACATGCAGAAAGATGAAATTGAACACCTTTTTTTACACCACTCACTCCTAGTGGTAAATTGTATTAATACTCCCAATTCTTCATTGATTCCTCTGTATTTGTCCTTTGCCATGTAGCTCCCACTTCTTTACTGCTTCCTGCATGTATGCCTTTTCCCATGTAACTTTTTAGGGCTCAATTACATCTTTTGCCATGTAACTTTATAGGGCTCCCTATCTCAACTCTGGTCTCAGCCCTGTAACTTGCATTGGCCAATGCAATATTAATAGGCATGGGCTTGAAAACACTTGCATGCTTAGGCTTATTCTCTTGCACCTCCGCGAGTACCACGAGAATGACCAGGGGAGAATGAAAAACACATGAAACAAATCCACCTACCCAGGGTCAGCTGAACCCACCAGGTTGCAGACACATGAGTGATCGTAGCCAAGATCAGCAAAACGATAGATGCATGCCCTGCCCAGTTCAGACCCCCTCAGCCAATCTACAGATCCATGAAAATAAATGCCATTATTTATTTTCAGTGTGGAGATAAGAAAAAAGAAAGGGCCTGTGATGATGTTTTGATTTGATTGAATGGAAACTGGGGTTATTAATCAGAATATAAAAATTTTAGGGGAAATTTCTAACTCATTTCTAATACATGTAATTTCTTGTGCCTTTAGGACATTATAAATATTTTCCAGATATTTCTCAGTGACAACATATTATCTAAGTCCATCTATGCTTCGCTCACTCCAAAGAGGACATTTCCAATAACTCATAGAGAAAACAAAAACTAATTTTCTCAGAGTTAATATAGTAAAAGTCCTATTCCCAAGCTAATGATCTCCATATCTTCCCCAATCCGCATCATTGGCTATTAGTCTCAGTTGAATGGAATACTTCTACCCTTCAAAGCTAAATATCCCTTTTATACTTTTGAACTCATTTTCTCCTAAATCCTCAAAAATCATTCATCAGTTGTTTCCTTCTCTGCCTCCTATATGTATCCAATTGCTTTCTGACTATTGATCCCTTTAAGTACACCATATAAATACAATCCAGCCTATATATACATCAACATACAAATACACATGTGCATGTGCACACACACATACACACATATATAATTTAAGGCTTTTCTTACATAATGAGCAGGAGTCACAGGAGGATGGAAGTAAAGCAGTCAGAATGAGTGCATGTTTAAAGGCTAAATAACACGAGACATGACCAAGTGAGAGGAATTTGCCTTAAATACTCGCCAAAAGAGTAATGGAAGATTCACATAAAATTAGATCCATGGTGTAGGAGGCTGTGGATGCCAGGCCAAGGCACTGGATTTATTTTACAGGCAGTGGAAAGTCACTGCACAAAGGAATTCTTGATGTTTATATTTGCAGCCCAATTTAAGTAATTGCCATTTCATTAATTTCAGTTACAAGATTAATTTACACTTAGCTCTACTTGATTTACCCATTCAGTCATTCAGTCAGCCAGTGTTTATTGAACATACATCTTTTGTCGCAATCCATCCTGGGAGAGAGAATTATACAGAAAAAATAAATGTACATCTGAACATTAATATTTTCCCAAGAAATTACTTCTTCTGTATGCATGTTTTCTATGATTTTCCTTTCTGCGTATTTTAAAAATTATTTTTATTAAAATTAATTTTAGTTCCTAATGCTAGTTCTTTAATTTAAAATCTGTGTTATTTTTCACTTAAATGTATATCACAAAGATTATAAACATAGGCTGAAATAAAGATTAATGAATTAGGACATAACTAATTTCTCTCTTTTCTCATCGCTCTTCATATTCTCCAACATAAACTCATATGCCCACTGATTTGTGTCAGATATTGCTCATATTTGGGTCAATCACCAATGATTTGTGATGAAAGCTTTGAGCCATGTTTTGGCAGGGCAAGAGCAGAAGACGTTGCCTGTGTAAGAAGTGGTATGTGCAAGCGAATGGAAAGCAAGCAAGCATATTAATCTACCTTGCTAAAAAGGTTAGCTGGTCTTTAAATATTTTTAAAATAGATATGGGAAAATTATTTGTTTTTTGTTTTGTTTTGTATTGTTTCTTATTGAAGTATGGCTGACATATTAGTTTCAGGTATACCACATAGTGATTCAACATTGATATGCATTACAAGATGATCACCATAAGAACAGGTACCTTCTGCCACCATGCAGAGTTATTAAAATAGTACTGACTATATTCCATGTACTGTATTTTACATCCCTGTGACTAATTTATTTAACCTTTTAGTCCTTTTCACCTACTTCACCCATCCCTCCACCCCTCTCCCCACTGACAAATGTTTTTAGATTAGTCTGAGGATAGATGACAGAAAAGAACATGGATATTTACGGATATCTGGCAAGGAAAGAACAGTTTATTGATCATTTAACCAGAAACAGCATAGCATGGTCACCACACAATATAGATATGAAATGACCGGACTGCGTACACAAAGCTCTTAATGATATCCTGTGAGGTAAAAACATCTGATTTGTTCTTGGACCTCAAGCAGGGAGTTTGTCTTCCTACTAAAACATTAGTCTTCCTGTTTCTTTTGCTAAAACATGGCAGAAAACAAAAAGTGGTTACTTTTTCAGAAGTTAAGTTTCATTACCTACTCGGTCACAGTTGGTCCATTGTGACTGTCCCTATATTGTGGCTTTAAGCCCATATGTGACCTCTAATCCTCCAAGAATATCTAATGAGATTCTCTTTATCTATTCCTAATTTTCAGAAGGGAAGATAAACACATCTGTTAAGAAACTGCCACAGTCATCCAGGTGAAAAGATGATCAGACTGTAAGGTGGTTGCTCACAGGAATGACCCGAAGGGATAGACTTCACATTACATAGAAGAGTGATTTTAAAATCCAAATTGTGGGGCGCCTGGGTGGCTCAGTTGTTAAGCGTCTGCCTTCGGCCCAGGGCCTGATCCCAGGGTCCTGGGATCGAGCCCCGCATCAGGCTCCCTGCTCCGCTGGGAGCCTGCTTCTTCCTCTCCCACTCCCCCTGCTTGTGTTCCCTCTCTCGCTGGCTGTCTCCCCGTCAAATAAATAAATAAAATCTTAAAAAATAAATAAAGAAATAAAATAAAATAAATAAAATAAAATAAATAAATAAAAATAAAATAAAATCCAAATTGTTTACATTCATTACTAACGTTTTTGAGCAAATGTATCAGTTATAATCCAATCAGAGAAGCAAGGATATCATAAGTGATAGAAGGGATTTATCATAGGGATTCATTTTGACAAGATCCTGGCCTGGTTAGGCAGTCTGTGGCATCTTTTGCCCCGTACACTTGAATGTGAAATGGAAGACAGTGTGGACAAACCAGAACCTATAAGGATGAACTGGAACTCAGAAGGACACACTGAAGTCCAATCCCACCCGTCCCAGTTTTGAAGCCTCCATTGTGGATGATGCAGATGGCTGCGATAGGACTGGTGTATTCCATCCAGAGCTCTACCTGCTCCAGGTCTGCGATCCAGTGAGGCTGAAGGTGCGTTGGCTGGAGCTGCGGGACCTGCAGACATGGCTGCTGCCTGCTGGCTGAGCGTTCTAGCATATTCACCACAACGTGGGTGAACTGCAACAACGCCTGAGATGCAAAGACCTTCTGAGCATAAATACGTTGACTACTGCATTTCCACTTTCCAAATCCTATGCAAACGTCTCTGACAACCAGCTATAACTGAGCACTGTTTAGGGAAGAGAATTCTGGGATTGTGGACACATTTATTGCTGGTTAAACAGTCTATATAAGTCTGTTTCCCTAGCATCTGGATCCAGTTTAGCTAAACTGACACAATACAAAGACCTAGCAGGCATTATGTATGTTGTGTGTCCTTGTGCTTCCATTATATTAAAATGTAATATAATTGAAAAACAGTATAGAGGTCTACTCCCAAATTCCAATGGATTGTTTGATGAGGTCATGTTAAAATGACTTAGAAGTTATTTTTTAATTTATTTACCTACTTATTAATTAATTCAGGGTTTGTGGTTTAGAAAAGCAATGCAATCACAGAAATATAGAATCTGGCAACTAGTTTTAAGAGGATTTGAAAAGAATGCTCACAAACTGTTATCTTTGAGGTGAAGGCAAGATGTTCAGTTGGAGTGCTTCAGTATTATATTAAAAATGAATGCAGATCATAAGAATCCAGTGTTGATTGGGAAATACTTTGAAATAAGTGTAGAAGTGGTGGTCATTATAGCCGTGAAGGTTCACTAAAATAAGTCAAGTGAAAAGATATTAAAATACATTCCAGTAATGAAGCTCAGGGCTCAGTTTAAAACAAACATATCTAGGATTTTCCCAACATTTTAAAGATAAGTGTAAACAAATAGGAAGTCGTTATTAAAATATATTATAGTTTATTTTATATTTTAATGCATAAAAAACACAAGAGATTTCATGAATTTGAGATTTTCTAATAAATTTGACATTCATGTGCTTATGAAACAAAAATTAAAATTTTATGTAAAGTTTTTAGCAGCAGCATTATTTTTGCTTCGGAAATATTTTTATGGAAAATAGTAAGTTTTTAAAACGTGATTTTCTTACACAGGAAATTATTTTCAAATGCAATTATATTTTCCTTCCCATTTTCATAAGCTTTTGTCTTAATGTTTTACTGTGACTTTTGATATCATGTTTCTATTTACAGTCAGTCTTCTATGAAAATGATCATTTTCATTATCAAGGAGTTAACTTTTTGATTTGGGGAAGATCAATATTTGTTTTGGCTTGCCCTGTTTATATAGATATAGAATTTAATCAACTCAAATATATGGTCTTCATTTTTCATTTGGAAATTTTGCAGGACTTTTGAAGAACTGCTATAGGAAAAACATTTAGCTCTCAATACATGCTGAGAATAACAATTAATAGAAATTTCAACATATACATTGTATATACAGCTGTTTGGATTATGACTGTAGCAAATCCTTATGGAGACCAGATTTATTGACTTTGATAAATGATATATATATATATACATATATATATATACACACATATATTTTTTACTTAATTTTCCTTAAAGTCAATTTTAAAAGTAAGAAACTGGATTTTATTTTGCATGTAAACCATGATATCTTCTTGATGGGCACATACAATCAATTTTAATATAGCCAAGAACACATGGGAATTTTCAAGGTTATAGAACAATTAGGTCACAGGAAAATGAGAGAGTCATGCTGATAATACTTTGGGTGGAATAAAATGATAAAAATTACTATTTCTTTCTATATAAATTTTGCACTGACCTTTGCTGTACCAACAGTTTTGATGAAGAAATGCAGAATATGTTCCAAGAGAAGCTAGTCAAGAATAAAAAGGCTTAATGCGGACCCAAAATAATATTTTTACTTCCAAGGTTAAAAACAGAGATGGAATGCCCTCAGTGGTTGATTTTCTCAGGCAAAGGTGGTGGTGGTGACAACTATTACCATTATTCAGCACTCTGGAACTGTAATTATTATGAGATTGCATTCTATACCATGGCATTCATTTGTTAGGTGTGAGTGTATTAAAGAATAACAGTATTCTAAGTCTAAGTTCTTTGGGGGCTGAATAAGTCCCTTGAGCATAAAGGTCACCACAGAACATATTTTTCTTTCTCTGTGTTTATACTTGAATTAATTGAAACCCTGAAATTATATAATGGCTTTGGAATTTTAAGGCGAATATTAGTGGCTGATTCTGTAATTTCTTAGAAATTTGGAAACATTTTTGTCAGTTTTGTAAGTGTGTGTTTATTAAGAGGAATGGAAAAATATTACTTCTCAAATACATTAATTGTTGTCTAAATTTTAATTTTTGCAGCAGACATCTCTAAAATACGGAAATGCATTTTTTCAAGAATGATGCTGTGTTAATTATCATATTTAAGATATAGACTCTAAACTATATTCTTCTGATGAATAACATAGTCATTAGCTAATAGCTTTAAACAGATAAAATGAAATGTATCTACTATTCTTATATTGGCTAAGTTAGGAAATACTACTTTTCAGAAATGATTTAATAATAACTACGCTATTAAAATTGTATTCTGATTCATTTTAATAACTTTTTTGTAAACGCTTACTAATGAAATTATCTATTTAAAAATGGCTTTCTAAAAGTGCTACAGTGGTTAAACTATAGAGAAAATTGATCATAGATTTAAAATATCTTAATGAATTCACAAGCTATCTTGCACATCTGTGAGAATTTCCAATTTGCAGGATCATTGATGACTGATTATTTCATTAACTGCATTTTAGGATCAGGTTTTGCAGTCTTCAAGATTAAAGAAAATGCATATATTGGCAATTGAATTTAAAATCTATATTTTTTTCAACTGTTATTGCAACTGAATTAAAGGAAAATTCTTTTTAAAAATACTTTCTTCATATAAGAACATGATAAGACTGCACATTTTGATGGCCATAAAGATCGTCTCCAAAGGAGAATACTACTCAATGTCAGGTAGCTAGAGACAAATTGATCTTTGTTGTAGGAGAGGAATTGGAAATAATTTAAAGTTTATTGAAGTTCTTTCATCTGCCAGGTGGCTCAGCAGTGTGCCCTAGATCAAACATGCTACATATGTTCTCATAGGTCCCTATACATACACGCACACATTATTCTTTCTCTTCCTTCGTAACAAACCTGCAAGTTGTATCTTCATCTTGTTTGATGGACAGGGAACTAGGGCTTAAAGAATGGAGTAAACTGGGCCCAAATATCACAGTAGACTGCCCTCTTTATCACCAATTGCTTTTGTGGTATTACGTGCTACACAGCAGAGTGAGATCATACTAGTTTTGTAGTGTACCTCCTTTTATTTCTGTAAAAACAGCTTCTGTGTGTAAAACTTAAATACTTATTTAAATTAACCTACCCAACCCCTTGATCTGCATAATTCCAAAAGGAGTGAAGATTTAAAAAAATAATAATAAGGAAAACAGTTACTCAATAATTGAGTTCTCTCAGGACTAAAATTCTAAAATGTTTTAGTTAACAAATATTCTCTTGGCTCATTTAAACTACCTAATCTCTTTATTATGCCTTGATGACTTGAAGAGCCTACAGTTAAAATCTATTTGTAGAAAGAAAATCATGAGCAAACCAGAAAATGGTCCAAATTATTTTTCACTGATTCTACAAATCGCCTTTTAATGCATATAGATCTAGACAGAGCTTCTGAAAGTCGCCTTTTTCCTCTGTTCTCCCACTTCCCCATTCTACCTTCAAATGTTTTCTTTTTCTCCTTTTCCCTCCCATCGGAGACCCATTTCCCCGCTGAGAAAGGTCCTCTAGATACTGAGCATTACTTTCAGGCTCTACCCTGACTCTCCTTCTTCACCATGTCACCAAAGAGTTGGCTTGGGTCTGTAGGATTATTTACAGACAGCATCTGTCATATCCCTATTAGGAGGAGAATAACTTTTACAAAAACCGTAAGGAGACAGACTCTGTTGGTGTGATAACCCATCGAAGATCTGCTGAACACCAGTATCCCCAAGAACAATTTATAAGCTATAAGAAAATTTAAAATGTATAGTCCATTTTCTTAAATATCTAAAAACCTAGTATAAATGATTAACATCAGGAGAGCTGCCTTCTGATTAAGTACAGTTACGTGAATTCAGAAGTGCACTAGCACCTGGTTATAATTACATTGGCATTAAATACTACTACACGTTTCAAGTCCACACTGGGGACGTGAGGGGAGGGCCTACAACTTGCTGCTGCTGCTCCTGCTATTGTTGGTGGTAGTGGTTTGTTGTTTTAATCTCCCAAAAGGTGCAATACTGCTCAAGTTTGAGGTTATTTTTATCCAGTGATTGCAATGCATTCTAGGAAGTTTGTAAATATTAAACAACTGGGCATTTAGTTATGAGTTTTATTTATTCTAAAATATAATTTTTCTTTATTCTACAATGCAAAACCATCCATTTCTAAGATAGAAATCATTCCATGATGCAAAACCATCCATTTCTAGGACAGTACTCTGGAAGCAGAATATATTTTCCCAGATTGTTCCCCCATTGTTTTAATGAAACCTGCATTTGAAAATTTATTAGACTCTAGCTTTAAACTTTTTTAGAGTAATCACTGTAATAATAATAATGTTTATAAAATAGTGCTCACAATTCCCTAAATTTAATACACCCAGAAGCACCCACAAGTGTTACCTACATGTGACAAGGGGTGAAGTGAGTCTTGGACACTCTCTTGGTCAAGATCAACCAATCATCCCAGGAATGGTGCAATCTATGAACCAAGGTTCTGACACAGGAACTCACCGAACTTAAAATTCAGTTGTCAGGCGTCAGAGAGTTACTTACACGCACCATGTTTATGACATCCTCCTCAGAAGCTCAACTCCATACAAATCATCCCCTGCAATTTCATTTATTTTCTGCTTCTGAAACATTGGGAGCTAGGAGATATTCCTTATAATAACACATTCTTTTTTAGTTACTTCTTCCTTCCTTTTAGGTTTTTTTTGGTTTTTGTTTTTTAGTGGTTTCAACCAAAAATAAAATGATTCCTTGAAAAAAAGTCGAAGTATAGCATAACACTGCCATCAAAGTACTGTTGCAAAAGGGACATTGCGTTCTGATTTAATACCATGGTCAGTGACAGCTTTCTGTAAAAGTAAAGCCATAGATGCAGAGGGTTTTTAACCTTAAATTAAGATTTAGGATAAATTACAAAGAAGCATTCTACTTAAGTTTAGATAAAACCAAGATGAATTTTAGCTCAATTAAAAATGGGGGGGGAAGAAGTGTATATCTGGGTATATAGTCTTTCAATATTGCTTTGTGCTTTTACATGTGAAAAGTTATGTTGAACTGTTAAAGCAAAGAAATATCAGGATAGAAATGCAGACTGGTCTCTCTGTCAGTAAGAAATGTCTGCTTTAGGAAGCAGGCATGTGAAGAACATGGGATTTTACTCTTCCATCAAGGCCCTGCTCTTTAAAGGGTTAAAGGAGGAAAAAAAAAAAAAACCTGCAGGGAACAAGCTGCCCCTTTTACTTGGATATGATCATTAAAGTCACATTTGCAAGTATAAGAATCACCTCATTCCTCCCTTTTCATCTATCATTTTAAATTACATAATATAGCACATGAAACAACCTCATTGTGAAAAAAGAAACTAAAAGTGAGAGCTAATAAATAAAGTGAACATTCTTCTTTATCATTATTTTCTCACTCTATGCTCCTCTCTTTGCCATAAAAAACACTAACAGTTTTGTTGAAATGTATACTTACTTTAAAAATTTCTATACAGCATTCCATTAGACAATAATTTATTTGACTTTTATCTAACTGAAAGACATTTTGGGTTGCTTCTGGTTCTTATGTTGTTATTTTGCTACTAAGATAATGCTGCATTAAATATCATTTGGTAAGAATCTCTCTGAAAATGGGTAAGGGTGCTTTAAAATATACTATTAGAACTACATTATCCAGATCAAATATTATATGTATCTCATGCTTGATAGACGTATTGTCCAGTTACTTTACATCTACTGTTTTACTAGTTTACACCTCTATAGTCGATCAAACACTACTTAGTATCTATCTTTTCAATAATGTCACTCTAATGAATAAAAATGATTATTTCTTAATTCTAATTTGCAATTTACTGGTTACTAGCATGATATAAATTATTTTCATGTTTTTATTTGCCATGTGTATCTATTTTACTTAGAAATCGGGGTTCATGTTACACACCAATTTTTCTATTTACTGTTTCTCTCTTCTGTTTATATGTAAGAGTAAATGTGTTGGTTAAATATATTGACCTTAGCACCTTTTTTGTCTTAAGTTATTCTCTTCTCACTCACTCACTTTTTTATTATTGTCAGTCCTATCCTTCTTAACAGCGCTACTTCTGTCTTATAGATTGGGAATTTTAGAGGTTGGAAACTATGTCTTTTTAAACTGCTTAACACAGTACCGAGCACAAACAGGTACTTGGTGTGTGTGTGTGTGTGTGTGTGTGCACGTGTGTGTGTGCATGCACATCTATGTGTATAAAGATGATGATGAATCCATTAGCTATACATTAACAAGACAAATATAATTTACATCAAGACGTATGACTAGATTTATCTGAATAGAATGGAGTTAGAAGTGACTGGATAGTGTGCAGTGTCTACAGAGTGCGTTTTGTGGACTGCAGCACTCCGGCTGGGTCATGTGGTCGTGTTCCTTTCTGCTATACATAGGTAGACCCACGTGCTAATCAGCTCAGTTGTGACATATATTTATAACCTATGATTAAACTCATAATAGACTGCCCAGAACAGAGCACAAGGTCAAGAAGAGAGTTGGAAATACTAAATGAAAGTGGCGATTTATGGCTCTCAAACTTGGGCAATTCTATTCATCAAACCTGGTCTCCTCAATTAGTGGTTCAAATAGTTCATTTCTCACTGAATTATTCAAATAGTTGCAATTACATAAATCCAAGCATTTTGTTAAGTTTGTTTGCGAAGGAAAAATGTTTCATTTATAAATTTGTGAAGACATTTCTCAAATGTTAGCACGTTTTAAGTTATAAACCTATGTGGGACATGCTAGCTTTTTAAATGGATTTTAAGATAATTATATCTAGGTGCCTTGAACATCTTAAAAGAATTTGAAGCATAGTGGAGGAGACTATAAATGTAAACACGCTGTGAAATACTTACAAAGACGTTGGTCATTCTAAAGGGTATAGAATAACTGACAAAGTATTTTTTTCACTTAGAAAAGAACTATTCTAAGACATCAAACACATAAAAGAAATATTTATAATGCTGGATAGCTATGTGCTTGACTATATGACTATTCCAGAAATACATAAAAAGAAAAATTGTAGAAAAAAATATCTAAGTTACAAGATTGTTTCCATGGGCACACCCAGCACCTACATGCAGATTATTCCACCCCACTACCTATAGAGCATCTTAAAGACCCACATAAAATTAGAAAGACTGCTTCTCTCAGATGGGTATGATTCAACTCTGTTCAGAAAAGAAAGCATTCCATTAGGAAGCTCTTGCTGGTACACGTCCAGCATCATGTGAAATGATTAGCTCAGAATGGCAATTAAAAGACCATGGTGAAAGTGATGTTACCAAGATGTTGACATAGGTTGTTCCTGACTTCGCTCTTCCACACAACAAATAACAACTATGCAAGACTAGAACATGATGGAGAGAATCTTAGAAGACAAGGGTGAGGCTCAATCCTCCCACCCCGTACCACATAGACCAAGACAGATTTCATGAGAAGGGCAAGAGAAAAAAGAAAGAGCTACAAATTGATTGTATTGCTCCCTTCCCGGGCCAGCACAGCACTATGCAGAGAAATCTCACTGAGCTTGCAGTTCTTCCAGCAGGGAAAGAGAACCCAGGTGGGACAACCAGGATTCCCCAGCATTTCGGGTTTGCACTGTGGCAACCCCTACTCTGATTTCACACCACAGAGACTGCAGAGGAATCTGCAGGGCTCAACCCTCGGACTCTGACTGTGACAAGGAAGTGGGAAGGGACTTGCAATAACCAGCACAGAGATCTTGGCAGACAAATTCATACCCACAGTGTCTAAATAGTAATCCCACCCATTGTCTCTGCTCACACACAGAACCAAGTCAGTGTTGCACTTTCACCAGGAAACTTGAGGGGTTGTCGATCTGCCTGATTTGAGTCCTCGAACAAGGTGTTTTGCCGGCCTTAGAGCTTCATTTGCTCATGCTCAGGAAAGAGGCAAAAGCACAGCCCCAGCCACCATGGCAAGTGTCACCCAGCCCCATTTGACCACAAGAGCTGGTGACAAGTCCTGGAAGTAATGCAGCCCAGAGGCACTCGAGCTAAGAGACAAGTGGGCAGAACCAATTGTCCTCACTCAGATCAAATCCAGTACTGGGTATGGAGCTTTCCCATGCTACACACAGGCAGGAAAATTAATTCAGACCAAGGCTAAAGGCAGCTTCCAGCCACTCCCAACCAGAGAGCCTATTTGGAAAATTGAGAGTAGCCTGGAATGGTCCCTGCCCTTTCTCCCAAGGCAAGGAGGTGAAGGCATACCCCCATCTGCTGTAGAGGGTGTCTTTCTGCCCCATTTGACCAGAAGGGCTGGCTGCAGTGCTTGGAAGATATGCAGCCCAGTGGTTCTTAAGCTGAGAGGTGGGAAGGCAGAGCTAATAGTTGGCAGAGCAAAGCCAGTGGCCCTGCTCAGTTACGGAACTTGGGATGTGAGTCGGCTTGAGTTAAGTCAAGAAAGAACTTTACTAGCTTTANNGCTGCTATTCCTGCTGTGCCTGGGAGGGAATCTAATTTATAGCCCTGCTCATCACTGAATACAGACTTTAGCCTGTCTGATCATAGAACCTAACCAGTACCCACAGGAAGCTGCACAGCCCATTCAATAGAAGTACCTACAGTGGTACTTGAACTGAAAGTGGATCCTGTGGCTTCTCACATCTTTAGAGCAAAACCTAGCCTCACCTGACCAGAGAATTCAGTACACACACTGACCTGGTTCGGGTCTCCACACAATGAGCTGTATAGGACCTGGGTCCTGTCCTAGGAAAACCAGAAGTTCCAGAGTTGAAAACTTTAATAACTGAACTGAATAATTAGAAAGAGTTTCAAAAGTTGACTCAAACATGCAAAAGAAAGAATCAGTGACCTGGAAGATAATACATTAGAAATTACCCAGACAGCAGAGCAAAAAGATAAAAGAATGAAAAAGTGTAAAGAAAGCTTATGGGAATCATGGATAACAATTGGGAAAAAAATATTCACATTTTGGGAAATCCAGAAGGAGGAGAGAAAGAGAAAGGGACAGAAGGTATATTTAAAACAATAATGGCTGAGAACTTTTCAAACCTGGGGAGAGAAATAGACATCCAGATCTATGCTGTCCAAAGGATTCCAAATGGATTGAACCTATATAGGGCTACACTGAGACACATTATAATAAGTCAAAGGACAAAGAAAGAATTTTTAGAATAGCGAGAGGAAAGAGAGAAGTTATATATAAGGGAACCCCCATAAGACTATCAGTGGATTTTTCAACAGAAACTTTTTGGGCCAGGAGAGAATGGGGTAACATATCCAAAATACTGAAACAAAGCAACTGTCGACTAGCAATTCTATATACTGTGAAGCTGGAAATGAGCAAGGGGAAAGACTTTCCTCAACAAACAAAAGCTGAGGAAGTTCATGACCATCAGAGATGTCTTATAGGAAATGCTAAACAGAGTTCTTTCAGTGGAAGTGAAAGAAAACCACTTAACATCATAAAAACATAAAGGTAGTGTAACTCTCACTGGTAATGGTAAATGCATAGTCATAGATTTTGCAATATAGTGATAGTGGTGCATAATTCACCTACAAATCTAGTTTAAAAGTTAGAAAATAAATATAGGGGCGCCTGGGTGGCACAGCGGTTGAGCGTCTGCCTTCGGCTCAGGGCGTGATCCCGACGTTCTGGGATCGAGCCCCACATCAGGCTCCTCCGCTATGAACCTGCTGCTTCCTCTCCCACTCCCCCTGCTTGTGTTCCCTCTCTCGCTGGCTGTCTCTATCTCTGTCGAATAAATAAATAAAATCTTTTAAAAAAAAGGAAAATAAATATAATAAAAATAACCATAACTATAATAATCTGCTATTAGTTACCCAATATAAAAAACATGTAAATTGTAACAGCAAGAACATAAAATGTGAGGGGGAGGAAAAAAGTGTAAAGCTTACAAATTCTACTGAGGTTTAGTTGTTATCAGTTTAAAACAGGGTGCTATAAATTTAAGATATTTTATGTTAGCCTCATGGTAGCCACAAAGCTAAATCCTATGGTAATTACACAAGAGAACACAGTAAAGATATCAATGCACAGTGATACCAAAGAGACATCACAACATCAAAAAAGACTTCAGGATAAAAGGCAAGGAACAACGAATCTCCAAAGCAACCAATAAACAAACAAACAAACAAATAAATAAATAAAACATTAACAAAATGGCAATAGTCTTTATCTATCAATAATTTCTTTAAACACAAGCAGATTTAATTCTCCAATTAAAAAGCACAGAATCACTGAATGGATTAAAAAAATAAGCGAGATCCAACAATATGCTGTCCTCAAGAAACTCACTTTAGTCTTAAGTATACACATAGACTGAGAATGAAGGCATGGAAAAAGACATTTCAAGCAATGGTAAACAAACAAACAAACAAAAAACAAAAAAACAACAAAAAAGCAGGTATAGCTATACTTAGATAAAATAAACTTTATACTAAATATGGTAAAAAGAGACAAAGAAGGTCATTATATAATGATAAAGGGGTCAGTAAGTCAGGAAAATATAACAATTGTAAATATTTGTGGAGCAACACTGGAGCACTGAATATATTAAGCAAAAACTAAGAGAGCTAAAAGGATAAATTCGCTATATTGCAATAACAGTTGGGAATCTTTATATCCGACTCTCAACTATGGATAGACCATTCAGACAGGGAATTATTAAGGCAATAGCACATTTGAATAGTAGAAACCTAGTGGACCTAACAGACATATACAGAACATACTAACCAATAACAGGATGCACTTTCTTTTCAAGCACACATGGAACATTTTCTAAGATGGACCACATGTTAGGCCTCAAATCAAGGATTAAAATTCAAGAAGATTGCAATCATACAAGTATCTTCTCTGACCACACTGGCATGAAACTAGAAATCAGTAACAAGAGGAAAACTGGAAAATTCATGAATACATGGAAATTAAACAACAGTCTCCTAAACAATCAATGTATCAAAGAAGAAATTAAAGGGGAAGTAAAAAAAGTTCCTTGAGACAAACAAAAATGGAAATACCGCATACCAGAACTTTAGGGGCACAGCAAAAACAGCTCTAAGAGAGAAGTTTATAGAAATGCACACCTTCATTAAGAAACAAGAAAGATCCCAACCAAACAACTTAACTGGGTCTTAAATAAGTAAAAGAAAGAAAGAAAGAAAGAAAGAAAGAAAGAAAGAAAGAAAGAAAGGAAGGAAGGAAGGAAGGAAGGAAGGAAGGAAGGAAGGAAGGAAGGAAGGAAGAAAGAAAGAAAGAAAGAAAGAAAGAAAGAAAGAAAGAAAGAAAGAAAGAAAGAAAGAAAGAAAGAAAGAAAGAAAATACTAAGTCCAAAGTTAACAGAAGAAAGTAAAAGGAAATAATAAATATTAGAGCAGAAATAAATGAAATTGAGAACAGAAAAACTATAGGAAAGATAAACCAAACTAATAGTTGGTTCTAGGAAAAAGATAAACAAATCTGAGAAACCATTACCAGACTGACTAAGGAAAACACAGAAAGGACCTACATCAAAAAAATTATACATGAAAAAGGAAACATTACCACAGATATGACAGAAGTTCACAGGATCATAAGAACCTGTTATGAACAACTATATGCCAACAAACTTGATAACCTAGATGAAATGGAAAAATTCTTAGAAAAATACAACTTACTAAGACTGAATCAGGAAGAAATAGAAAATCTGAATAGACCGATTACTAGTAAGGAAATCAAATCAGGAATCAAAAATCTCTCAACGAAAGAAAGCTCAGTACCAGATAGGTTCACTGGCAAAATTTACCAAACGCTTAAAGAAGAATTAATACCAATCCTTCTCAAAATCTTCCAAAAAATCAAAGAGGAGGGAATACTCCCATACTCATTTTATGAGGCCAACCTTAGCCTGATACCAAAGTCAGACAAGGAAGGACACCACACACACACACACACACACACACACACACACACACACAAAAGAAGAAGAAGAAGAAGAAGAAGAAGAAGAAAAGAAAAGAAAAGAAAAGAAAAGAAAAGAAAAGAAAAGAAAAAAGAAAAGAAGGAAGGGAGGGAAGGCGAGAAGGAGAGAAAGAGAAAGAAAAAGAAAATTACAGGCCAATATCCTTGATAAACATAGATGAAAATTTCTCAACAAAATAGTAGCAGGCCACATTAAACAATACATGAAAAGGATCACACACACCATGATCAAGTGGGATTTATTTCAGGGTTGCAAAAATGTTTTAACAACTGTATATCAATGTTGTTATATACCACATCAACAAAATGAAAGATAAAAATGATATGATCATTTCAATACACGTAGAAAAAGCATTTGACAAAATTCAATGTCCGTTTAGGATAAAAATTCTCAACAAAGTAGGTAGAGAGGAAATGTGCCCCAACAAACTAAAGGCCATATATGACAAACACACAGCTAATATCATACTCAACAGTGAAATGCTGAAAGGTTTTCCTCTAAGATCAGGAATAAGATAAGAATGCCCTCTCTTGTCCCTTTTATTCATCATAGTATTGGAAATCCTAGGCATAGCAGTTAGGCCCCAAAAATGCAAATTTAAAAGGAAGAAGAAAAATTGTCACTGTATGCAGATGACTTGATACTATAAATAGAAAATCCTAAAGACTCCATCAAAAAACTGTTAGAATGAACAAATGAATTCAGTAAAGCGACAGGATACAAAATTAATACACAAAAATCTGATGCATTTCTATATATCGGTAATATACTATCAGAAAAAGAAATCAAGAAAATAATCTCATTTACAATGGCATCAGAAAGATTAAATGGCTAGGAATAAATTTAACTAAGAGGTGAAAGACCTGTACACTGAAAACTCTAAGACATTGATGAAAGCACTGAAAAAGACACAAATAAATGTCAATATTACCAAAAGCTATCTACAGATCCAATGCAATATCTATCAAGATTCCAGTGGTATTTTATACAGAAGTAGGAAAAAAAAATACTCCTTATACTGATATGGAACCCCAAAAGATCCTGAACAGCAAAAGAAATTCTGAGAAAGAAAAACAAAGCAGGAGTTATCATACTTTCAGATTTCAGTCTATACCATAAGCCTATGGTCATCAAAACAGGATGACACTGGCATGGAAACAGACAAATAGACCAACAGAACAGGATCAAAAGCTCAGAAATAAACCCAAGCATATATGATCAACCAATATTTGACAAGAGAGCAAAGAATACTCAATAAAGACACTCTTCAATAAATGGTGCTGGGATAATTGGATTTTCACATGTATGGGAATGAAATTGGACCGGTATCTTATATCACCCACAAAAATTAATTCAACATGGATTAAAGGCTTAAACGTAACAAAACCATAAAGCTTTTAGAAGAAAACATAAAAATAAAGCCCCCTGACATGAGACTTGGTAATAATTTTTTGGATATGACACCTAAAGCACAAGCCACAAAATCAAATATAAACCTCAAGCTAAAAAGTGCCTGCACAGCAATAAATAAATAAGTCAATAAATAAATAAACAAACAAAAAAAAATACTAACAAAGTGAAAAGAAAACCTGTGAAATGGGAAAAAAATATTTGCAATTCATATTTCTGATAAGCGGTTAATACCCAAAATATATAAAGAACTCATACAACTCAATAGCAAAAGAGAAGAAAAAGGACTCAATTTAAAATAGGCAAATCCTCTAAAGAAGATACACAGCAGGTCAATATGTACATGAAAAGATGCTCAACATCACTAGTCATTAGGAAAATGCAAATTAAAACCACAATGAGATCTCACCTCACAGGTGTTAAAATGGCCATTATCAAAAGACAAGAGATAACAAATGCTGGTGTGGATGTAGAAAAATGGGAGTCCTGTGCACTGTTCATGGGATTGTAAATTGGTACAGCCGCAATGGAAATCTGCATAAAGTGTCCTCAAAAAATGAAAATAGAACTACCATACAATCCAGCAATTCTGCTTCTCAGAATACATCTAGAGGAAGTGAAAATAATAACTTGAAAAGATATCTGCACCTCCGTGTTTATGGTGGCATTATTTACAATAGCCAACACATAGAAATAACTTAAGTATCCATCCATGGATGAATGGATAAAAAAGTTATGGTATATATATACACAATGGACTTTTATTCAGCCATAAAAAGTGCAGAAATCTTACAATTTGTGACAATGGATGGACCTTGAAGGCATTATGCTAAGCAAAATAAATCAGAGAAAGACACACACTATTTGATCTCACTTAAATATAGATTCTAAAACAAAACAATACAGAAAACCCAACCTCACATAAAAAGAGATCAGACTTCTGGCTACTAGAGGCAAAGAATAAGGGGAGGGGAAAGGTGGTGAAAAGGTACAAACTTCCAGCTACAAGGCTAATTAATACCGGGGATATAGTGTACAACATGATGACTATAGCTAAATAGTCTGTATGACTATTTATGCTGTATGACATAGAGTAAAGCTGATAAGAGAGTAAATCCTAAGAGGTTTCATCACAAGGAAAGTTTTTTCCTTTTTTCACTGTGTCCATATAAGAAGATGCATGTTAGCTAAACCTACAGTGGTGATTATTTCATAATACATGTGAATCAAAGCAGCCTACTGTACACCTTAAACTTACATAGTGAAGCAGGTCAATTATCTTGAAATAAAACTGAGGGACAAAAAAGGACCATGAGTTAAAAAGCCCAATTTGTAGTCTGCGTGAACTTACATTAAGTAAAATAAAATATAATATAGAGGGAAAATGTATTACTAAAGGAAAATTGATAACTTAATGTTCTACAGAGGGAAAATATTTAAGAAAAGTCAAGCATTAAAAAAAGAATAGACTTTATGTTTTGGGGAACAGGGGAACAAATTGGAAGTTAATACATGTATTCCAGGGTTTTTCAATCTTGACCCTATTGGCATTTTAGGCCAGATAATTCTTTGTTGTCTGTGTTGTGGGACAGCTATCTTGTGCATTTTGGATGTGTGGTCATATCCCTAGACTCAATCCACTAGATGCCAATAGGACCCCTGCCTCCTGCAACGAGCAAAAATGTCTCCAGACATTGGTATGTGGGGTAGGAGGGCATGATCACCCAGTGAGAGTCACTTAAATACTGTATTAGTGTTACTCCTGTAGAGAAAACTTATTTATGAAAAGGGTTTATCTGTAGGTATGGCTGTTTCACTTTACTAGTCAGTTTGCTTAAAAATAATCTACTTGGTTGCCTTTTTAGAAATAATTTGAGACTATTTTCTACTAGGATAGAATCTTTACGATCAGTATACTGGACTGACTAAATAATATTGACCACTTAAAATTATATGAAATTATGGTAATTTTAGTCATGCTTTCCCTTTTGAAACATTACATATGAAAGAAGTGAAACTTGAGTTTGAAATTTGTACGTTAAAAAAGTTTACTTGTCCCTCTTGAAGAAATAGAAATTTTTGACAACTGTAATAACTGGACATTCCTAGAACAATGCTAACACAGGGGGTTAACAGCTTGCACTTATACAAAATACTTGAAGTCAGTCAGAAAGCCATTATTATGACCTTGTGCTGACCACATTCTATGAAGTGTTACATGATCAGGGACAGGGAAGTTGGTTAATGGAAGTTATATAGTAGCTAGATGTATCCTTGTCACACTTCATCTAAACTGATACATTGCAATGGTCCACACTGCTCAGACCTGGCAATTACTGTCCAATTCCAATCTATTCCACACTGCCACTATAATGAAAAATAATTAGGAGCCTGAAAATGAGTTTTCACATGAAATGGTTTCAGTGCTTGGACACAATCGCCTTTGGCAGATGGCTTTGGGTTTGCTTTAATATAATAAAGACAGTTAATCATCTCTAAAGAGTGCACTGAATGAATAAACTTTTAACACTACTTTCTACAATGAAACTCTTATATTGATCAAATGTTTAATGCTCAGGGGTGGAGGTTTCTTTGGTCCAATTGTTTGGAATGAGCACATAAATCACCGCAAAATAAATGCATTAGAAAAGAAGAAAATCGGTTTGAATTGATTATCTACTATTGATGGAGAAAAATAAAAAAGCTGAACACCAAAATCAACTACTCTTCCTGGACACTGTTGTTATAATAGATAAAGGTATTTTTGGATGTCTTTATGAACACTCTGATTTTGGTAAGGCTGAAATAAATCACTTTATCACAAAGAAAGCATGTGTGATAGAGCAATGATAGTCTCTTCAGCAAGTGGTGCTAGAAAGTCTGGACATCCATACACACACACACACACACACACACACACACACACAAAAGACTCTAGACACAGACTTTCCACTTTCCACAAAAATTAACTCAAAATGGACCATAGTTCTAAATATGGTTCTAAATGTACAATGCTAACTAAAACTCCTAGAAGGTGACATAGGAGAAAATCATAGGTGTGATGATTCTTTTTAAATACAACCCATGAAAGATACATGAAAGAAAGAATTGATAAGATAGACTTCAGTAAAATTAAAAGACAATGCCAAGAGAATTAGAAGACAAGCCCCAAATTGGGAGAAAATATTTGCAAGAGATACATCCAATAACAGACTGTCATCTAAAATATACAAAGAACTCTTAAAACTCAGCAATAAGAGAACAAAAGAATGCAACATTAAAAAAAAAAAAAGTCCAAAGATCTTAACAGACACTTCACCAAAGAACATATACAGATGACAAATAAGCATATGAAAAGATAATCCACATCATATGTCATCAGGGAAATACACATTAAAACAACAAGATACCATGATGCATCTGTTCCAATGACCAAAATTGAAAACACTGACAACACCAAATGCTGGTGAAGCTGTGGAGCAACAGGAACTATCATTCATTGCTGGTGGGAATGCAAAAGGTTACAGCCACTTTGGAAGAGAGATTGGCGGTTTCTTGCCAAACTAAACATACTCTTACCATACGATCCAGCAAGCGCACATTTTGGTATTTACCCAGAGGAGTTGAAAACTTATGTCCACATAAAAACCTGCACACAGATGCTTATAGCAACTTTATTCATATTTGCCAAAACACGGAAGCAACCCAGATGTCCTTCAGTAGGTGAATGGGTAGATAGATAGATGGTAGTACATCCAGACAATGGATTATTCTTCAGGACTGAGAGAGAGAGAGAGAAAAGAAGGAGGAGGAGGAGGAGAAGAAGGGGAAAAAGAAAAACAGAAAAGAGCTATCAAAGTGTGAAAAGACAAGGAGGAATCTTACATGCATATTACTAAATGAAAGAAGGCAATGTGAAAAGGCTACATTTTGTATGAATGCAACTGAATGACATTCCAGTAAAGACAACACCATAGAGATAGTAAAAAGATAAGTGGTTGCCAGGAATAAGGGTGGGAGTGGGGAGATAAGTAGGCAGGGTTGTTAGAGCTGTGAAAATACTCTGTAGGATAGTATAATGATGGATGGATGTCATTATATATTTGTCCAAATTCATAGAATGTCCAACACCAAAAATGAAACCTAAGGTAAACTATGGACTTCGAGTGATTATGATGTGTCAATGTAGTTTCATCAATTGCACTCACTTTGGTGAGTGACGTTTATAATGAGGGAGGCTATGCATGTGTGGGGGTAGGAGGTAAAGGGGGAGTCTCTGTACTTCCCTCCCCATTTTGGTGTAAACCTAAAACTGCTCTAAAAAAATAAAATCTTTAAAAAAAGTATTTGTGTATGTATGTGCCTATACACGTATATATATTACATAGATATAATACATGTGTTTTATATATTATATATAATATATATAATGCACATATAATTTTAAAATAAATATATTTTCCATGAAGGGAAAGGATTCCTCTGTTAGAAAGAAAACTCAAATTTTAACAACAAGCTGTAAACCACTTATCAGTTTTTCTGAAAACAAACCACAGGCAATCTTAAATTCACATTTCTCAATTGAAAAAAGAGAGCTCACTGAAAAAAACCAGAAAAGTATCAATACTTTAAAATTAAATTGATTTATTAATTGTGTGCTTAATCAATATTGAATTTCATTATGAAGAGCCTACATTCTGAAATGAACTCAGCTATATTGTGAAAGTACATAAATAAGATTTGTCATTGTCAGTGACTAAGTGGTTTTTCAGAGACTATTTCATAAACTGGTAGCACTTAAGAGTACTCAGCTAGTGGTAATTTTTCTTCTTTAAGATTTAATTTTGTAAAACAGTATTGGGATCCTAACAGTTTCCAAAACGAAATCATAGTTTGTGGATTTATATTCAGCAGCACTGCTGTAAGAACAACATGTGACTAAGTTTTCTCTTAGCTTTGCAAATATGCTTAGATCAAATCTCTTGTCTTTTCTGGGTATGTAAATATGTTACATCATAATCAACATTTGGGGTTTGGTTGGTTTTTTACTGTTTTTCACTAAAGGGTATGTTGTATTTTCTTAAATATCTGTACTTTAAAACAAATGGCAATGTCAGTCTAAAATGGAATTAATGTTTTCATCTCTAGTTACTCACTTAAAATTCATTATTAGACTCAATTTATATAAATTTGGAAACTTGTGTTTAGGAGTCTATCTGTAAATAGTATTGCAAAGCTAGATAGGCCAGTCTTTGTTCACTATTGGCTATTAAATTAAGCATTATCTTTAGATGCTTGACTGCTAGCCTTCTGCTGTCCTGATTTTCCATGAAACAGTTTTGCTGTTCTGGATACTGTATTTTTTTATTGGTTTGTCTAAGTCTTCATGTGCAGATATACATGACCCATGTTTCATTTCTGATTTCAGGTACTGCACCTATTATTTTGATTAATAAGTGTATATATATATATAATTATATATAATATAATAAGTATATACATATAATAGGAATATCAGTTTGAGAAATATCATTGTTCATATTTAAGGAGCATTTTTCTTTGAACTTTATGAGTATAAAATCAATGTAGATATTGATTGTATCAATAAATAATATAGTGATAATCTCTCACTTTTGTAGCTAGGAGATTATAATAAAAAACATGCTGAAGTCTCGTCACTGTTCGAGAGTTTAAAGGAACGTGGCATGAGTCTGTTGCACTGCCTGCAAAGTGGGCACAGGTTGCCTGCCCACAGTCCCTAGCAAGTCACACTAGGTTGCAGCTTTAGAGCTGTGTTCTGATTCTCCAGGGCTCTGTTGAGCTAATCCGAAAGATTACCTTTTTGAAAAATAACGAGGGTAGTGTTTCCTCTATTTGGAAACTCGATTCACCCATTCTGAGAGATAGCAATCTGAAGTCTAGATTTATTGCACCTGTAGAAGGACTAAGAATGATAAAATTTGTTGCCATAATCAGCTAAGCGAAAATCTCTGATGGAATATGTGATTTTCTCTTCTTATATACCTGAGATCATGACCTCTAGTTTTCTAGCAAATGCTGATGTGAATGGACAATTTAGAATTAAGGAATGACATGGATGAGAAATGGCATATGCTTTGAAATCAGGTAGACATGCAGGCAAGTGTAGGATGTACTACTTAGCAAGCACTAGGACGCAGAAAATGACAATACCCTATGAGGTTTCCTGAGTGTCAAATACTGTAATACGTGTACATAGCAAATAGAAGAGGCTCTATGATGTAGGAAAGCTAAACAAATTCTCACCATTATTATTATCAATATGGTAATTATTCTGTAATTTGAAAACACCCTCTCTTTGTGCGTCTCCATGTATTTCCTAGAATTTGATAGTGAAAATGAAGCACACCTAGTGATTCGTGCATTAGTTAGTTAAAAAAAAAAAAAACGAGTGAGAATGTTATTTTTTTTTCTCCATATGTACTAATATGCAAATATCAAGTTAGGTCCATCTGACTCTGTATACACGGAAAAGAAATGAAAGGTTGAAATTTGAGAGGTTTATACTGAGAAAATTCTCTAGATTAAGAAAAGACAGATTTACTAAATTTGCCTCTTTTTTAGAATAAACAAAATTAATACTATACTAACAAAATTAATATACATTACACAAATTTGTTGATTTCAATTAATTTAAAACATAATAATTGAAATATATTATGGCTAAAACAAGAAGACTACAAAAAAGCTAATTAACTTTTAGTGTTCCCTTTTTGAACTCTATTTTTAGCCTTTTTCTTAGTTGCAAAACTTACGGAATTTAGTTTTAGAATCCTGTCAACTCAGAAGTAATGATTTTTTTGTTTTGTAAGGTAAACTCTAGGCAAGATCAAAAGTAATTTGTCTGGTTTATATCAGTTCTTTTATTCTGTTTTACTCAATACACATGTAGTCTACAAAAAATTTTTTTAATCCCATTATAGTTGACATATAGTATTATATTAGTTTCAGATGTACCATATAGTGATTCGAGAATTCTATACATTACTCAGTGATCATTATGATAAGTGTACTCTTAATCCCCTTCACTTCTTTCACTGCCACCCCCCCACTTCCCCTCTGGTAACCATCAGTTTTTCTCCAAAGTTAAGTCTGGTTTTTGGTTTGTCTCTTTTTTGTTTGTTTTCTTTCTTAAATTCCACATATGAGTGAAATCATATGGTATTTGTCCTTCTCTGACTTATTTTGCTTAACATTATACTCTCTAAATCCATCCATATTGTAGAAAATGGCAAGATTTCATTATTTTTCAAGGCTGACTAATATTCCTATATAGATACACATAAATACCACATCTTCTTGTCCAGTCATCTATGGATGGACACTTGGGCTGCTTCCATAATTTGATGTTTGTAAATAATGCTACAATAAACATAGGGTGCATATATCTTTGCAAATTAGTGTTCATATTCTTCAGGTAAATAGTCAGTAGTTTAATTACTGGATCATATGGTAGCTCTATTTTTAATTTTTTGAGGATTCACCATACTGTTTTCCACAGTAACTACACCAGTTTGTATTCCTACCAACAGAGTATAAGAGTTCCTTTCTCTCCACGTCCTTACCAACACTGTTCATTATGTTTTTGATTTTGGCCATTTCTGACAGGTGTGAGGTGGATCTCATTGTGGTTTTGATTTGCATTTCTCTGATGATGACTGATGTTGAGCATCTTTTCATGTATCTGTTCGCCATCTGTATGTCTTCTTTAAAGAAATGTCTGTTCATGTCTTCTGCCCATTTTCTAAATTGGGTTTTTGTGGGTTTTTTTTTTTTTTTTTTTTTGAGTTGTATAAGGCTTTATATGTTTTGGATACTAACCCTTTATCAGGTATGTCATTTGCAAATATCTTGTTCCATTCAGTAGGTTGTCCAAAAAAGAAAAGTTTAAAAATTCATCCATAAACAAATAAGTTAAAGGACTTCTCTTAGCAAAGGAATTTGCTATGAGGTAATGTAAATATTAAAGCTCTACTGTACTCAAATTTAATACAAATAGATGACAATTTTTACACAATGATACAGGTTGTACATTTTACACACTTATACATAGAAATATAATGTATTTCAATAATGACTTGGCAACTAAGACTACCATTTATCTATATTATATCAATAAAGTTATGATAAAATGTGGAAAATTTATCCGCATGCTACTTATACACTTTTGAATTTATTTTTATTTATTTTTAAAGATTTTATTTATTTATTTGAGAGAGAGAGAGAGAGAGCACAAGCAGGGGGAGTAGCAGAAGCAGAGGGAGAAGCTGACTCCACACTGATCAGGAGCCCAGTGCAGAGCCAGAGCCCAATCCCAGGATCCTGAGACAATGCTGAGCCGAAGACAGACATTTAACCGACTGAGCCACTCAGTCTCTCCTTGAATTTATTTTTAACCAAGCTAATATCAAAATTAATATCAGGTTCTCAAAGATGAGGAAAGGCCTGATATAAAAGTAAAGAAAAATGATTTTTTAGTTACGTAAAAACAAAATAAAAATTGATAAGAAATATTACCAAGAACTTTTTAAGAAAAACTCAAAAAATCATAATTCCCAAAAAAGAACACAAACTAGGGGCACGGGAGGCTCAGTCAGTTAAGCATCTGCCTTCGGCTCTGGTCATGATCTGAGGGTCCTGGGATCGAGCCCAGGTCAGTGGGCAGTCTGCTTCTCCCTCTCCCTCTGCCCCTCCCCCCTCCCCCACTGGTGATTTCTCTCTCTCAAATAAATAAATAAATAAAATCTTTAAGAAAAAAAAAAACACAAACTGATAATACCCATAAAGCTTATCCATACTACAAATTAGATATGCAAATTAAATTCAAAAATAATACATTGCTTCTAAAACTCAGAGTAAAATGTTCTGTTACCAGTTTAAGACAGTTGTAAATTGTGAGGTCTTCTCATTCTCATCAATTTATTAATCTATGTAGACTTTAAGGAATGTACATTTATTTTGTCATTTTGTTCAACAAATATTTATTGAATGCCTATTATGTTTTAGGGTGACCCAATGCATTGAGGGGTTCTTATGACCCCTACTTTTAGGAAATAGATAATTCTGCTTGGATGAGTTATTTAATGGAGTAAATTTTATTTCTAGATTAAAAAAATCCTATTAATTTATTTTAATTTACTTCTAAGTCTTGAGCCTGTTTGCCTCTTGAAAAATCCTTACATATCTGGGTCAATATTTCACTTGAGGAGCAGGCAAAATAAAGCCACAGTATCTTTCATCTGACATTCCCAAGTCTTCCAAAACCCTGTGTAAATGGCCTCAAAATCATCACAAAATAATTGGAGAAGTTGGTGATTTTCCTGAGGACTTCACACTGTGGCCATGAATTGGTGATGGCATTAGCTCAGTTCTAACCTGTGTCCCTTGATGGTTCTAAAAGAACTGGGTGTAGAATGAAGTAGTGGATTCGAGTAGAATCAAGAAGTAGGAATGGTCACATAGCACTGTCACAGGAATACTTTTGGAGTCTACATTTCTTTCTTTTTTTTTTTTAACCTAAGTTTTATCTTAAAATATTACTTAAAAAGTCAAATAGAAAGACAAAAACTTCTATGTTCCTGGGGCCAGTCAGAACATGGGGGACACAGTGGAGAACATTAGAAGCAAGACTCACAGGGACCCAAGGGCCTGGTTTCATACTTCTCTTGATGCTTTCTTTCCTGACTTTAAAAACAAAAGGATAAAAGTCCTGTTTGGGTGGGGGACATGGCTTTAGTATTGGGCACAAGGAGAATCCTCAAATCCATTCTAACTAGAGCCAAACCTAAACCATCAAAGTGCTACAGGTTCTTCCACTGAAGTACCTTATCAAATTGCTTTTACTCAATTGAACTCTACCATATTGGATTCGGAACAACTACTCTTAATCCAAAAGTATGTTTAGTGTATGCTATCGAATTGATCCAATGACTCAGTTTCTGAGAGAACAAATCTTAACAGCGTTTGACAAAAGGCACATTGATTAAATGAAAAATACTATGGGTGCTAAATTGAAATTTTTCTATGGCTACAGTTAACATAATTTCATAATTTTTCAGACTATAATTATCATGGATTTTCCAGTGACATACAGATTTAGAGCTCTTTTTCTTCCCCGTTCTGGTGTGTTAGTGTGGATCCAGAGCAGATTTTCTAGAAGTGTTATCCTTACATATGTGTAGTAACTTGTTTTGTCTCTTTGTACAGGTGGTGACCCTATCAAATGCATTATATGGTTAAGTACTATAGAAAACTTTAAGCTTGCTCTCCATTCAGCTAAAATACAGTTTACTGTATTTTATTTTTTATTTAATTTTTTTAAGATTTTACTTATCCATTTGACAGAGAGAGAGAGAGCACAAGCAGGGGGAGAGGCAAGCATAGGGAGAAGCAGGCTCCCGCTGAGCAGGGAGCCCAGTGTGGGACTCGATCCCAGGACTCTCAGATCATGACCTGAGCCAAAGGCAGACGCTTAACTGACTGAGCCACCCAGGCGCCCCAAAAGTTTAATGTATTTTAATAGCACATTTACAGGAACAGGACAGAAGATAGACATTAGAAACAGGTACTTGCCTGTAGGACAACTCATTTAGAAAAGTATGATAAATGGATAGAATCTGTATGATAAAAATACTACAAATATCATTTAGTTGCTGTCAATTAGAAATATAGTTGTTTTGGAAAAATCTAAATGCTAGAATTGTCCAGAAAAACGTAACAGGTTGATTTATAATTATTGTAGAGTTGAACTGCTAACATTTGTTTATTGAAATGTTTTGACTTGTATTAATGCTCTACATCCCCACATTTATATTAAAAATCCACACACAAAGAAAAATGGAAAAACTGCCAATACCTAATTTCTATCCCTTATTTTTCCACTTGCAATTATATACTTAGGTAACTTTTGACCTCATGGGGGGGGGATCCAATAACAGGATGAAAAGAATTTTTTTAATAATGAAATGTTAGTGAATTCTTAAGCACATTTTCCATGTATGCAGCTGCTAGCTGGATGTCTTTGGGCATAATTGTTACACATTTGGTACAGATAGCACACAAATTTTCTTCAAAAAGGCCAACTAGATAGGCCTCACTTGTCTCCTCCAAAGCACCAATAGCTGCGCTCTGGAAGTTCAGATCTGTTTTGAGATCCTTGAGCAATGTCTCACAGCAGACACTGGAAGGGAAGTTTGCCAGTCAGAAATTCAATGAAGTTCTGAAAACATCTATGGGAGTGCTTCAGTCCCAGACCCATAACAATGAGGTTTCTTCACTCCTCCAGGAGAGGGCGCCCTCTTGCAAGCAACTTTTGTAGTCAGTGGCTACCTGGGTACTTCGCCACCAGGCGATCAAGGGCAGTAAATTCTGTTGGAGCTGTGGCCTAGGAGCCTCCTTACTGCCGCCTTCTCCTTCCTCCGGATTTTCTTGAGCTAGAGGCAGCCCAGGGTTAGAGAACCACGGAGGCTCCATGTTGCTCGTCATAGTACAGGCTGTGCGCATTCCTAGTGCTACTGTCAGAATTCTTTGCCATTCCATCCCTGCAGAAGCCTAGTTATGAGCTGAAATTTATAGAGAGCCGTTTCCTCAAGCTCTAGTCTAGTACTGCTCTTTGGATTATTACAAATCCATATGCCTCCAAAGACTTACTTCTCTTTGCTCATGGCCCCTATGGAGGCAATTTTACTGCACTGATGGAAGTTCTAAGAAACAAACCCTACAATTCACTATTGCCTTTATTTATTTATTTTTAAAGATTTTATTTATTTATTTATTTATTTGACAGAGAGAGAGAGCAAGAGCGGAAACACAAGCAGAGTGAGAGGGTGAGGGAGAAGCAGGCTTCCTGACAAGCAGGGAGCCCAATGGGGGCTGGATCCCAGGGCCCTGGGATCATGACCTGAGCCAAAGGAATACCCTTAATTGACTGAGCTACCCAGTCACCTCTATTTCCTTTACTTCAGAAATAGTTTCCTGGAACACTAGGCACTAGATCCAGTATGCTGCATTTGAAGAATGACCATTCCACTCTGAACCCACTCTGAAAAAGCTATGGACCTGCTGAGCGACTGTTTTCTTCATCCTAATCTTATAAAAGTGGTGAATATTTATTCTTGTGGTTGTCATTTTTCCTCTGCAAGGGGTCTTATAATCAAACTCCCCACTTAACCCTGACAACTTTAAGAAATAGGCTACTATACTAATTATATACCCTGGTCATGTTCATAGTTTTCAACTCTGTGATTTCATTTCTAGGAAGCAAACCTAAATAATGGGAAAATCAAACAAATTTGTGTTAAAATTGTTCCTTATAAAGTTATTCATAACCAAAAACTAAAAGAGGTTTGATTTAGAAGAAGGTAATCGTTTAAAAAACTGGTGCATCCCCAAGATAGAATATTATCCAGCTTTTAAATGACATTTAATAATAATTTCAATGACATGGAAAATATTTTACAAAAAAAATGTAGGATTCAGAATTGTGTTATACAGGGTCTAAATATCCAAACTCTAATATGTATGTATAACAAGCAATGTGTATCTCTCAGTTATGAGATTGCACTAGATTTTTATTTTTATCCCTATAAATTTCTGCATGGCTCAAGCTTTCATAAAGAATGTGTACTAATTTTGTAATAATTTTAAAAAGTGTAATTTTTTTCACAAAAAGTGTATATGGCAGTACTCAGCACAATGAAAAGAGAGAGAAATATGTGAAACTGAATGCTTTCCATGATAAAAAATAGATAGGAAATGACTGATAGACTTGGGGGTAGGGTAGGGAAGAGGATTGGGTGGAAGGATACGGATGACGTGTAGGAGACAATGATAATACATTAATTGGGAGAAAAGGTAGATACATGCAAGAATAAAAATTCACTATTAGACTTGGCATTTTGAGGTAACAATTCCAGTGGGCAGTTACATATTAGTATAAGATCTAAGACTTAGGAGCTTTTAGAAATATTTCCATTTTTAAAGATTCCAGTCCTTAATATTAGAAGTGAATTTTGAGTTGCAAGATTGGATGTGAGATCACAATAAAAAGTATGTGCTTTGTCTTATACTATTATGTCAAAAAACAGATGATAGCATAAGAGTTTTAAATTTAAAAACATAATAATTAAAAATATTTGCAATATACTTGTGTGCACTCACATCCATAGACCTGAGCTCCTAGCAAATAGCTCAGGGTTCACATGTTTTGTCTAACAGCACTCACTGGAAATCAGTGCCATCCCCATGACTAGTTCCGCTTACTTTCCTGGGGGTCTCTAGCAAGAAGGGTAAATGCTTCCTCTTCTCAGTTAAACCATGCTTTCCATTTTGAAATCTACCTACCAGAATTAGCATCAGATCCTTGTTTCTCCATTGTTCATGAATACACATATCACAGAAGGTGAGAAAGCTTAAGGGGAATTAAAATTTTTTTTTCTCAAGAATATAAAAGTTAGTGGTTCCTGACTTAGAAAATATTGAAGTGGTTTACCTAGGAAGTTTTAACTTAGTCTCCTTTTTTCTGACAATAATCGCATATATATTTTTTCTGACAATAATCGCATATATATATGAGATTTATGATTTATATAAAGTTAAAATATGCCTTAATTGTGTAGGCTACTCAATACTGCCAAGTTTATTTAGAAAAAAACAGAAGGTGGGTATTAACTCTTTTTCAGTGTGTACTGGAATGAAGATTGAAAATAACTTTTTTTCAATCAGTGCAGCACACTTTATAGGACATAGAAACATGCAGTGGAGTCATGTTTCTTTGCTTGTCACTTCACATATAGAATCCCAACATAACACCACCCAGCAAGCAATGTTATGTTTGTACAGGCAGCAATATGATATTTTCCCTGAAGTTTAAAAGGCAACATAATTTCACATTTTGTACATTCAATTTCAATTCAAAACCATGGTTTGAGTAGGAAAAGGTTGAATATCAGATCTTGATTATTTTTTGTCACTGGGCCAAAGCGTGGAAACCACCTCAAGTGGACCTTTATTTTCACCTGCAGCCCCGAAGCATAATTGAATTGCTTGCTCAGCAATCGTGCAGCACTCAATAAGAGGGCAAAATGAACAATTGACTTCATAATTTACCAGGTGTGCACAACTTCCCTGCGAATATAGTTAATTTACAAATAACTGCTAAAAGTCAGACATTAGGTCAGGATTTTATGTGGATGAATGCTGTATACAAGGAAAAGCAGCGTCCTTTTATAAATGATTTCATTCCATTGAATGAGACATACTGAATAATTGTTATTGCAGTTTTAGAAAAAAATTTAAAAAACACATTTTATTAGATCATGATTATAAATACCTTCTTTTCTCTTGGTTACTTGTTTAAGAACAGCTATAGAAAATGTTGATTTATTTCATTAAATTTCAGATGTACAGAAAGATTCTTGTAAAAAGTTGTTCACATGCCTTAAAAATATTGAGTTCTGTTTTCATATCTAATAAGAGGATAGTTTTCCTTAAATAAACATAAATTAATAATGCTATGTATAACACAGAGTAATCTGTAATTGTTTTATGATAATAAAGTGGGACTATGTTTTTCAAGGGAGAGAGGAATCCATAAAATGAAAAATCACGTACATTTTCTTACACTCTCACGGCACAATCGTTGTCCGATTCCCATTGGCGTAGTGAAAAGCACCCTTTTTTTTTTTTTTTTTTAAGATTTTATTTGTTCATTCAACAGAGAGAGAGACAGCCAGCAAGAGAGGGAACACAAGCAGGGGGAGTGGGAGAGGAAGAAGCAGGCTCCCAGCGGAGGAGCCTGATGTGGGGCTCGATCTCAGAACGCCGGGATCACACCCTGAGCCAAGGCAGACGCTTAACGACTGAGCCACCCAGGCGCCCCGAAAAGCACACTTTCTATCCTGGCCCTTTGCCACGTTGTATACGGCACAGAAGTATTTCAAGACAAAGTTGGTTGACCATTCACATATTTCAATAGATCTACATCCAAGTTGGTAGAGTAAGAAAAGAACTACGTGCATGGCTCAGAATTCACACTGACGGCATTGTATAGTTATGTATCTTATATAATGAATGCCATTATTGGAGGATTTTTGTGACTGGTGTGAAGCCGGACTTTGTTTTCATAGTGTTATTTCTTTTGTCCTGGATCTTTATTTGCCATCTTAACAAGTATAACAAGTCTAACCGTCCTGATCTTAACCCTGTTATTTGGCTTATTATAATTGTTACAGTGTGCCTATCATTCCCATTTTTGGAAAATATACACATTCTTTCTTTGAAAATAATTTTACAAAGTTTTCACAGTTAAAATAAAACTATTACAAACTTAAAAGGCTCCAGGAACAGTGAATTAATGAGTAAACATAAAGACAGGGGAGGTTACAGAACATAAATGTTGTTCCTAGTGTTTCAGTTTTTACGGTCGGAGACTCTTCTGTTCTGAATTGTCAAACATAACTTAGAGACATATATGTCAGTAGAAACACCGATGTCTGGAAACTATTCCTAAGATATTTGGAGTTCCTAAACATTCTAAAGAACATAGTAACTTTTGGGGGGAGCACACAGAACTCAGGGAAAAATAGTCCTGCTTTCTGAATTAGTTATGAGGGTTGACTCAGTTTAATGAGGTATTCACAGTGGCGCCTGGGTGGCACAGCGGTTAAGCGTCTGCCTTCGGCTCAGGGCGTGATCCTGGCGTTATGGGATCGAGCCCCACATCAGGCTCCTCCGCTATGAGCCTGCTTCTTCCTCTGCCACTCCCCCTGCTTGTGTTCCCTCTCTCGCTGGCTGTCTCTATCCTGTCGAATAAATAAATAAAATCTTTAAAAAAAAAAAATGAGGTATTCACAGTGTAACTGTATGAATTGCTCCAGGACACTGATATAAGAATATATTTTATTTTGTTTTGTTTTTCCAAAATCAAATTAAATCTGGCTCTGAGTTGCTACTTGGGAAAATGAGAAGTCTAATATCAGTTCTGACGTTTGCCCTTCTCCCATCATCTTGTCCAACCTGTCCTCAGCCCATGTTGGCCATCTGCAATGGCCCACGTGGCTCCCATTTCTCCTTCTCCTAAACAGAACAGTGTCCCAGCTGGTCCTTCCCCATGCCTGGCACTGCTGCTGCACATACCACAATGAACAGCCATCTCCTCTGACATCCTGCCTTCTCTTAGTCAGTGTGGGATTATGGTCTCTACCACCTGCCATGCCCCGCAAATCTGGGCAGAAGTCCGTTCTACAGAATGCCAGGAATAGGACAACTCAAAACAAAAAGCCCTAACGGCCCTGCCTATGGGCTGGAGGGAAAACAATCTTACAATTTTTTTGTTGTATCTGTGGCAATGAAAAAAAAAGTTAAAAATTAAAAAAAAAGAGAGAGAGAGAGAGGATATCAATTAATTTACCACCAACTCCTTTTAGTATAAAAGCAAGTGACTATGCTACTTTCTCCTTCCCTTCGCTCTTCTCATTTTGCCTGAGGAGCTGGAAAGGTTTTAGGTGAGGAAGAATGCCCCTCGTTCCTCCTTTGTTTCTTTTTTTTTTTAATTTAATTTATTTTTATTTTTATTATGTTCAGTTAGCCAACATCTTCGTTTCTTGTACAGTTTCTACATGTCTTACACATATTTTGATGTTGCTGATTCCTTAAGTCTCTATGAATTATATATACTGCCTTCCCAATTCATGTAGGAAGGTCATATTTAGATAAGAATCTATGCTTCTTTGTCTTAGAATTATTTTTATTTTTATTTTTTTTTAAAAGATTTTATTTATTTATTCGACAGAGATAGAGACAGCCAGCGAGAGAGGGAACACAAGCAGGGGGAGTGGGAGAGGAAGAAGCAGGCTCATAGCAGAAGAGCCTGATGTGGGGCTCGATCCCAGATCGCCGGGATCACGCCCTGAGCCGAAGGCAGACGCTTAACTGCTATGCCACCCAGGCGCCCGTCTTAGAATTATTTTTAAAAGAAAAAATTAACTATGCTAAACTTCAAACTGGCTTTTTCCTCTTCACTCTCAAGCCACGGAAGCAAGTGTCATACCAAACAGTTGAGTCCTGAATTCTTACTAATTTTCTCATCACTACTTTGCCAAAGTTTAGGTTATAATATGGAGAAGAAAGAGCGGTGGTAACTGTATAAGAGACCACAGATAAAGATCAGGTTAAACAATTAAGTAGAGAGAAAGATCTGTGTCGAGGCTTTCACTAACTGGGCAGAAGATTGATAATGGAGAAACTGGGTTGAAAAGGTTTTTTTAATTTTCAATAAGATATAATATTTTTTATTATTCTCTGTACTTCAATAGAAAAATAAACATTTTTCCAATATGGCTGAAGAGTAGATTTGTTAGTTACAGCAAAGACAAGCCTCCGTCAGGTGATTCATTGAATATATCTCAGAATAGTTCACCTGCTGGTGAAGATCGAAGTTAAGAATTATGTGCTCTTAGTTTGCTGATCAGGAACACATGTTAATTTTTGGCTTTGAACGTATAGGTGGAAATGAATGAAGAAAACATCTTCACCAAATGTGTTATTGGGCTGAGTTATTAGCAGATTCTTTATGCATTCTAAACTCAGTTACAGCAGTAAAATAAATTCTGTTTCTCAGTCTCAACCTGATGTTGAAAAAAACTTCAATTTGAGAGGACATCCACTTTAGTACTAAATTAAAATCCCACAGGATTTAGGCAGGAATTTATGAAATGCTACCTGATTGCTCTCAAATGTTGCCTTAATGTAAGTAACATTTGGTTCACTTAAGATCAAGTCCAATTTTTTTCCACAGTTACCTTTAAATCCTAAATCAAAATAATCTTTGGATTTTCAAGATTTGGCTATCATAACAGATCAAATAAAATACATTCATTCCTTCAATTAATGACTTGGATTCAGTTCTGTTGGAATTGCAAATGACAAAGATTTATAAGTATAACTCTGCTGCATCTCATGCAATTAGAAAAGTAGCATTCCAGGTGGTCTGAAACCATAGAGAAATGTTTCAAAGAAGCCTGAAGTAGAATGGCATTCCTGAATTCAGGAGATTATTGATGGGGTGTACATGGATTGAGTCACAGAGACTTCAAGTATTGGTAAAAAATGATAGCTTCATAAGAAGGACAGTACAAATTGATGCTTTAACAAATAAAGAAAATATTGCCTCTCTTCCTCCAGACTAAGGTTTGTTTTGTTTTGTCTCTACATAATTCCCAAGCGAAAAAATTTTCTTTTAACTAAGACTCAGGTATGAACTCAACTGATTTATAGCCAGATCAGAAGCCAAGAGATTAGTGCCAAAATAGTGGTGAGATAATAAAATACTGAACTTGGGTGGAATCCAGACTGCTCAAATAGGAGTTGAAAAGAAACTGCTGATCAGCTAAGATAGACCACAAAGGCTGGTCTCTTGGTTCCACTATTAGCGAGAATGATGATTCAGATCCGTTTTTTGGTTGGTTTCACTCAAATTTCCTATCTGCTTGTTCAAGTGTTATATGCCAAATTGAGAATACACAAATAGTCCCATGCCTGGTGTCCCTTTATTTCTTTTGAAGGATTTTAAGTTCAGTTGTCAATCGACAGCTATGAGGAGCAGAGAATGATTTAACTTACTGCTGCTAGGCTAGAGTAGACAGCACCAGCATTCAGGGTAGGCCTTATTTCCATATAAGGAAATTCTTGCCTCCCTAAGACTATCGATTTCCAGGTTCAAAGTCTACTGCTTCACTGGGTATACGAAAAGTCTGAGTATCAGTACCCACAGCTGTTTCTTACAATAAAACACAATTCAAATATTCCCTTATTAAGACTCACTCTCTTCACGAGATTCGCGGCAGGACCTGAGAATGCCAGCTCTCACCGCATGAGGTTTGACTTCATCTTTCCATGATCCGTTACATCCCACCCTTGTTGGCCGCATGTCAGTACCTCCCAACCCAAGCACAGAGTTGCGGCTTTCCTCTCCTATTTCATCGTTTACATAAAACCAGAATATTTAAAGCTTAGTTATGTAGAAAAGAGAATAAATAAAAAGAATATGCAGGCACTTTACAAAATGCTTGTTGCTACTATCACCTTGGGGTTCATTTCTAAGGTGCTGTTTCATCAATCCCAACTCACCATAGTGGCAATGGCCATCTTTCCCCCCTGCCAAGAGTTACGCCAATCACATGTTCCAAATCCAGACTTCAAAAGGGAAGCTGAGATAAATTCTGGTTTTGTTTGAAAAAAATTCTTTAATCCCTCTGTGCTTCAATGCCCTCCCACTATAAAATGACATGGAATGAAATAAACACACTCCTCAGAAAGAAAGAAAGATTTCATGACTAAATAAAACTTTTGGATGGTCATAAGTAGATTCTAACATCAGGGTCTTGCCCAGATTCATCAGTAAAAATAATACTATTATTTTAATGTACACTTGAATTCAAAATATTTATGCTTACTGTGAAAAATCTAAGTTAATTCTCAAAGATTAAACAAAAATAAACTCAGATATTTGTAAAAGTCTTTTAAATACATACTACCTGCCCATTGGCTGGTATATTCACAGACAGGGATATCCTGTGACAACCAGCAGCTTGTACACCCCGTAGCTGATGTGATCAAGTGGAAATCATGCCAACTGACCTTTGGAGAAAGATACTCGAACAGTTTTTCCATAGACGATAGAAGGGGAGATGGTTGCATGGTGGTCGGTCAGTCAGTCTAATATTGTCAGTGTGTATAGACTATGGTGTTGGGTGGTCAGAGTGTCGGACGTACCTTTGAATCTCTGGTCATTGATAAAGCCCTGTTTCTCTGGCTGAGAAACTCTATTTGGGGTAGAGCTGGGAGTGGGGGCCACGGGCTCTGATTTTGTTGGAAGTTAGGCTTGCATCATCCCAGCCATGTCCTCTGGGCCACTTACGTGAGCAGTAAAATGATTAGCCCAGGAATATAAATTGATTCTATCTCCCTGTGTCTACTCCCTTCCCTCCATCCCAGATATTCTGAAAATGTCAGAGCCTGCTTCAAGGGTCAACTCATCTAGGCAGCACTTTGTTCCACAATCTATCCTCTTGTCCCTTGGGAATTCTACTCAGGAAGCCCTGTGCTGAGCAAGCAAAGCCAGCTGGTTCTGAGCGAACAAATGATATGTATGGATTTAGTCCCCATTTTGCCACTTACTGGCTCTGATACCATTTAATTTCATCTCGACAACATCATAGAAAATGTTTAGTGCTATGTCTAACAGAGAGTAAGTTCTCAGTAAATTGTAGCTAACATCTTTTTCTAGCAGAATTAAAGCCCTACCTCAGTGGTTCTCCTCTATATTGTACTCCTTCTTGATCTTCTCCTCAGCTTAGTGATCTAGGTACATAATGCTTTTATGTTTTATGCTATAATATGAGTTGAGAAACAATGGCCTAAGTCATTATTCAACCACAGGATAGTTACAATGGGGGAGTGTTTTTAAAAATATTGTTAATCTTTGTACATTTCTTTCCAAAGATGAAACATGTCTCTTTTTTTTCTTAAAGGGAAACATAAGCTTGAATTAGAGCCTGTCTGGCATTTTTTAAAAATGTATAACCATGTGTTTACTATTGTGTAGAACAGCTGTCATTTGACTGTAGTTGACTAATTCTGATTATGTTTGGATTAAGTCATTCAAGAGCAGTCCCAAAGAATTCACTGATTTAAGACTTGTATAATTTTAAAAATTGCTCTCAGAAAGCCATTATATTTGGAAATTTTCTCCTTCCTTATACCTTTGTTATTGTTCAAAAAAGCAATTGTATTGTGCAAAGTGGTCACTGAGTCTGTAATCTACCAAATTCATGGGGATGGTACTATAATGTCAGAATGTGTCAAAATTCAGAAGTAAATGAGCTGCTTTGAATCATCATTTCATGGCTTTTTAGCACAATTATAAACATCTATTAATGTTTCTGATGCTATAGATATGTAATGTAATAAATACTACTTCAGTATTAAAAGAAAGAAAAATTAAAGACTTGAGTAAATCAGGAGTCACTGGAGACTGCTGAGAAGAGTATATGGATATGCAGGCATCCTTTTAAGACATACTTTTTTCCTCTAACATCTCTCATTCTTTTCCTCCTTTGGATTCTTTTATTCCTACATCTTATTTATTCCTTTCTTTTTTCCAATCCTCATAGCTCAGCAATTAAAAAGAAAAGGCAAATTGTCATCTTAACAGGGATTGGAGAACTATTAAAAGATAAACTGTACAAGATGTTATTTTAATGACTTTTGCATTTGTTTTCTGTTAGAGAAGTAAAACTCTTTATAAAGAACCCTTTGTGTTGATCTGGCTATTGATGAACTCCTGGTCAGTTCCTGGTGGGGAAAGAAACAAAGAAAGAGAAGAGAGAAGTGTGAGGTATATACCACATTTCAGGTATGCCGAGTCAGTCATGAGGGGGGAAGAGGCCATGCTGCAGGGCTACGCATGAAAATAAGATTTCTGAATAGCTTTCAAATTAATATGCCAGTCCAGATTTTTTTGGCATAATGAGAACATCTTTCATGTGTCAGAACAGGTTTTGATTATAACTAAATAAGTGAAAGCACAGATACGTTGATAAGGTGACCTTCATCTTAAAGTTTAAGATTAATTGTCAAAAGTACTTTTAGAGCAAGCAAAAACTGAGTAGGAATAAAGCATGTGAGTCATAGGAATACCTGACTGTAGAATTCAGACGTTTGTGTTTGAATAAAAACAGCAAGTGCAAATACAAATCAAACCAAAGTCCACTTACATGAGTTCTTATGCCATCACGTGACGGTTTTTTTCCCCCCACCAAGAATAATCACGATGACTTTTTGGCTAAGTCAATCCTTATGCTCACCAATGTTTGCCTCATAAGAATTTAGAACATTTGCAAATACACTTGTTAAAATGGCTTACAGCTATCTGACGGAGAGCATTCTTTTCTTTTTGCTTATAGCCTTATTATTATGGAATCTCTCTCTTAAACAGTATCTCTCTTAAACTGCTTTATGTTGCAAATTCCATATAAACATGAAATTAAAATAGATTTATTTGTATAATTTTGTCAGATTTGGGGTGTTGCATTGAGGATTTGGTGCCATATCTCGAGTGGTGTGTTTCCAAAGCAGACCAGCTCCTCGCACGGAAGCTAGCTCCGTTGTACAGAAGCTCTGTTCAAAGGGCAGGAAATGGTCCTAGAGAGCAGCTCTATTTGCAAATCATATATTAAAAACTCCATATCTGTCTCTTATTGGACTTGGTTTTGTGGATGATATAGTGCAGCACGTGGCATTGTCAACGCAGAACTTTTCTTGGAGAAGAGCTACTACCCTGTGTCTACTGCCTTTTCTTCATATTGTATCTTTTACCCACCAAGTTTTATTCCTGCAGTTCTTCCCTCATCATTTCTCTTCCTTTTTCCAAATTATTTTATTCTTTCTAGCCAAATTCCAATGTCATCTCTTCCATAGAAACTTTTTTGAACTTATTTCAGTCAGAGATATTTATTTATTTTAGTTATTCACAGGTATTTTTCCCTTTTGGAGCACCTATTACTCTCATAGAAACCATTTGAGTGCCTTATAAGATTGTCATCTCTTACTGGGATGTTCATGGGGAGGTAATGCTTTGATACCTTCCATATGTTAGGTACTCAACAAATACATGTTCTGGAAATGTTGCCTGAACATAGCATTATCCTAATATGTAAAAATTAGTAAAAGCTAATTTCATGCATGCATGTACTTATACAATCAGTTATAGTTCTAACAATTTCCTATTGATGATAAGATCACCTGGGTTGTTATTTAATTTGATCACTGTAACTGACAAAATTACTAATTATCACTATTTGGTCATTTTGTTCATAGTAATATGAATAGTTCACTTTAAGGTCAAGTTGGCTTAAGAAGGGCAAACACGATCGATATTGACATCCAGTCTTGCCAAGTTTACTGCATGTTTTTGTTTTGTTGCAAACATATTTTGGTGCAAAACAACTTATGACAGACTAAGTGGTCATCAGGCAAATCTTACTTTTGTCTTGTGTTTTGTATACTCTGTGGCCTAATTCAAAAATTCCAAAGATTTCACATAAAGAGAAATGGGGAAAAAAAAAACAGAAATGCATGGGAAGTACCAGAATTATTTTTAAATAAACCCTAGTACTTAAGTTACAAATCTCTAGCAAGAGATAATCCACTTTAAACTTATATAAAAGCATAGACATTTCAACATTGAGTCTTCAGAAATACCACTGAAATGCGATATGAGATTCTTACTTTGGACATGGTCTTTCATTGCTACAGCAATAGTTAATCATACAGAATCATAGAATAGAATTTTATTTCTATGGACACATGACTACTTTCTTACTCCAGTCTCTGTTTCTTCCAAGTATGCAAAGACAGTCCCGGAACCATAATGGAGATTATCAGTGAAAGAAGATCACGCAAGAACACAGGCTATTCTTCTCTATAGGATTCCCATAGTTATTTGGTAACAGAGTGGTATAAATTCTGTAACACACAGAAGCTGAAGTGCCACTGAGAATGTTTCATGTTACCAACAGAAAATAGGAAAATGGAAACCAGCATCCATACTTCCTCTATATCATCTGTACTCAATAAATACTGAGTCAAAGTCTTATTTTATTTTTTCCTTATGACAAATATACTTAAGTAATTGGATGTTTCCATTTCATAGAACTGGGAATTTTACTCATATTGAAATCCACAATCATAGCTTTTCATATGGAAATTTCTATTCCTCAAGTATACCAGCATGAGAGTCTAGTTTTTATTACTTCGAACTTTGTAAAGAGACACCAGATCTTGCTGTTACAGAATGTATATAAATGCATCGTTTACGAGCATTTCAGATTATAAGGAAAATGTATTTACCACAAATATTGTGAGCTTCCTTTGAAAACAAGCCTGTTACTTTAAAATCGAATTGTAATGGATCTATTTATAAAGGATGACTTAAGTACTTGGTACCTTTGAGATATATTGCATATAGATAATTATTTAGGGAACAAGTTTGCACCATATAGATTCGGTGACTTCTTAACTAATCTTCTTAACTTATCTGCTCGCATAGAAGCAAAATTCAGGCTAAGTCTCCTTTATTCTGGATCGTGTATTTGCCACACTGTCTCAAAACTTTATTAACTATTTTTATTGTATAGAAATGAGGTGTTATTACATAATAAATGGTGAATGGAAAGCCTACCTTTGTAACTGTTCCTTAACTCTGTATTTTCACATAGCACATTGAATCATACACACTTAAAATCCTCTCATAGAACTACTGGAATGGAAGGGTATTTAAAAGTCATCTAATTCAGAGAGTTATAACTTTCGTATACCAGCAAAACTCCTTTATCCAAATAACATTGTGTGTGGAACCCCAAAATACGAAACAGATGGAAAGTGCGGCAGCTCTGGTTGAAGAGGAAGAAGTCAGCCTGGCCTCATCCTCATCCCCTGCAGCAGAGCTCGGATGCTCCCCAGAGCACAAGCTGATGATTATTGATCTGCCCAGCCTGCCCAATCTGCTCAGGATCTTTTCTAAAACATTTTTTTGACAGATAATCACACTGTCCTTCTGTAATACTTCCAGGGACAGGAAATATGGTATTTTATGAGAGGGGCCATTTCTTTTTTTGAAAAATATGGCAATCGTTTTAAAATAAAACGTGCCCCTTGTATTAAACTTCCAAGTCACATTTCCCCATTATCTTATTCTTGTTCTCTTAGGTGATTATTCTATATACCAACTTTCCTGATATTTGAAAACAGTATAGCCCTATAACCCATGTCACTCTGGGTAGAAATAAACTTGACTAAAAGTGTTCACATTCCTTTTGGAGGAGTGAAATACACTCCGGCCTCTGCTGTGATCTTCCTGGGTGATGCTGTGTTCAGGAGACAGAGTAGCTTTGTCCTTCAGTTGTAGCCATCAGCAAAAAAGAACCATATAGCAAAATCTAGATGAAGCTTGGGTTCTGATTAAAGAGTCTCAGGAAGATAGAGTCTAATATTTTCAAGACCTTGGAATTTGACAGATATCAAAAAGCAAACTCAAAGCAAGGCTGACTAAAATGCTACATAAACCAGACAAATAAAAAACCATTTCAAAGATAGGAAATAGATTCAAAGTTAAAACCTTATATAGAAAGGGCAGAACATTTTACAGAGAACTTAATCCCATATAAAGGGAATGCCCTAATTAATTAGGATAACATGTTCATGTGTTGCACCTAGTCTGAGAACCATCAATCTAACTACAAGCATCTGATGGAAGCTTCCAGGTCCATAGAGCTACAGCAGCCATACAAGCCACCCGTTTGTTTGGAATAGTAACTCTGACAATAGAGTTCTCAGCCATTTTTCAATTGCTTTTTCCCATCTGCAATAGTAACATCCTGCAAGTACAATACTTGCCATTTATCCCCTCCTGGCCTTCACCTCTTACGATTTTTCAATCAGTTTAGCGAGATCAAGTTCTGTTCTATTTACTTTCCATTATGCCACCATTGCTTTCTCAGGAAGTGGAGTTGGAGGTCACCCCAGATTGGGAAAAATACAAAAACTCGTTAGATTTTTAATGCTTAAGAATGAGTAAACAGGAAATAAAAGCCAACAACAGAAAATCCGGGAGCAACGTAAGGCCTCTGAGAGACTTTGGAATGTAGTAAGAAGGAGCATCATTATCATCACCAGTGTCGCCCTTGGTGTCATAGAGCTAACATTACGGAGCACCTGCTCTCTGCCCGGCTTGGCTCCGACATTTTGACTTATGATACTTAATTGTTACTACTCTATTTATTATACATATGGGTAAATAAGCACGGAAGGATTAAATGAAAAGTCTAGTATCAACAGTAAGTGATAAAATCAAGATTTAAAAATAAAGTCTGACTTATAACTCAAACCTTTTAAAAAACCACCTTATTGAGGCAAACTGATATGCAAAGAATTTCATAATTTCTTCTGTACAGTTGGATGAGTTTGGACATATGAAAACACCTGTAATACCATCACCACAGTCAAGGTAATAAACATATCCAACACCTCCCAGAGTTTCCTGGGTCACTTATTTTGCCCGTGTGTGGTAACAACACTTAGCATGAGGTCTACTCTTTTCAGAAATTTTGAGGTGTACAATACAATATTATGATCTATAGACCTTACGGTATTAGGAAAACTGGACGTCCTCATGCAAAGAAATAAATTTAAACCCCTACCTAACAACGTACAAAAATCAACTCAAATTATATTAAAGACTTGAACGTAAGACCTGAAACTGTAAAACTCCTAGAAGAAAACATAAAGGAAAATCTTTCTCACATTGGTCTTGACACTAATTTCATGGATATGACACCAAAAGCAAAAATAGAAAAGAGGGACTACATCAAACTTAAAATCTTCTGCACAGCAAAGGGAACAATCAACAAAATGAAAATGTAACCTACAGAATGGGAGAAAATATTTGCAAGCTATAGAGCTGAAAATGGGTTAATTTCCAAAATATATAAGAAACTCCCACAACTTAATAGCAAAACAACCTTATGTAAAAATTGAGCAAAAGACTTAGGCAGTCATTTCTCCAAAGAAGATATCAAATAGTAAACAAATATATGAAAAGATACTCAGTATTACTAATTATCAGGAGACTGGAAACCAAAACCACAATGAGTTTTCACTTCGGCAATTAGAATGGCAATCATCAAAAAATCAAGAGGTAAGTTTTGGAGAAGGTGTGGAGCAAAGGGAGCCCCTGAGCACCATTAGCAGGAATGTAAATTGGTGTAGTTACTATGGGAAACAGTATGGAGTTAAAATTAATGATTATGATATTACCATATGATCCAGCAGTCCTACTTTAGGATATATATCCAAAGGAAAAGAAAACAGAATCTCATGTTCATTGCAACCAAACTATGGAGACAACCCAAGTGTCCATTGATAGATGAATGGCTAAAGAAAATATAATATATACACACAATGGAATATTAACCAGTGTTACAAAAAAGGAAGTCCTGCCATTTGCAACAACATGGATGAACCTGGAGAACACCATGCTAAGTTAAATAATTTAGTCACAGAAAGACAAATATTGTATGATTCCATTCTGTATGAGATATCTAAAATAGTCAACCTCGTAGAAGCAGAAAATACAACAGTAGTTGCCAGGGACTAGAGGACAGGAAACGTGAAGCTGTTATTCAATAGGTATAGAGTTTCTGGAGTCACACTTTTAATTACGACATTTAACTTTGAAAAATGAATTAAAAAGGAGAAATTAATATACAACTTTCCTTTTCTTGTCTCAAAAGAAGTAAAACAAATTTAAAATAAGAAAAGACGATAAAAGAAGCACAAACAGAAAATGAGAGTGGAAGAAGCAGGCAAGACAGATGAAGGTGAAACTATAAGTATGGGACATAAAGAGCAAAAAAAAGCTCAATTATTGAATTGTCAGCTGCATTAGAAACTGTTAAATCTGAACTGGCACGCATACACTTAAATACGTGATGAGAGCTGGGAGGATGTCCCAGGATAAAAGAGATGAGAAAAGAAGGCGCCTAGGTGGTTCAGTTGGTTAAATGTCTGCCTTCTGCTCAGGTCATGATCTTAGGATCCTGGGACTGAGCCCTGTGTCAGGCTCCCTGCTCAGTGGGGAGTCTACTTGTTCCTCTCCCTCTGCCCCTCCCCTCACTCATGCTCTTTCTCTCTCTCTCTCAAATAAATAAATACAAAACAAACTGAGGGTGCCGGGGGGGTGGGAAAAGGGATAGGCTGGTGATGGGTAGTAAGGAGGGCACATATTGCATGGTGCACTGGGTGTTATATGCAAGTAATGAATCATGGAACTTTACATCAAAAACTAGGGATGTACTGTATGGTGACTAACATAATATAATAAAAAATATTATTATTTAAAAAATAAAGTATTTTGTGTTCATTAAAAAAATAAAAAATAAAAAAGAGAGAGAGATGGGGAAAAGGTGGAAAAAATCAGAGATGAAGAGGAGAGTAAATAGATCAATCAGCATTAGTATACTTGTACTTGACAAAAGCAAAAGAAGAGAAATGATAATCAAGAATATTATAAGTATTATAGGAGGAATCTCTCCTGAAATGAAAGGAAATAGTGTGATCAGATACAAATTCTCCATTATATATCACCAAATTAGATTAAATAAGATAGGAATTCAGACACACCAGAGTGAAATGTTTTAGTCGTCACTCAGAAGAGAACAAATATCAAACTGACTTTCTTTCATTTAAATGAAAAAGTTTTGAGATCCATGAGTTATATAACAAACATGAATTGCCATTCATGTAGGAAAGCAAAGAAATATAGTGGTAGGCGTACAAGGGGTGAAAAAGTAAACTTTAGCCATACGGCTTTCCAGCAACGAAAGTGTGTATTGCAGTCAGAATTAAAGGCTTCAGCAGCAGGTGGGTCATAGTATACAGGATCAGTAATGAAGACTGAAATAATGTAATGTGAGTATGAGGTTAGTTATTATTATAAACAAGCTAAAACAGAATGTCATTTGTCAAAAATAACTTTATTTATTGAATAAATAAACAAACATAATGAGAATTAGTTGGGAGTATAGTCTTTCAGATTCGGGCTACAAACATTTGAAATTCAGAAAATCTGATCAATCTAAAAGCACAGTTTTATTTTCGGATTTGCTAGGAGAAAATAAGTAGTTAGTGTCTATGTTTTGAGGTCGATACTAAGAAAAACATAGACGTTAGTATGATTTGTTTTTAAACTTTGCTAAGTAAACCCCTCGTCAAAAAGTGGTCAAAGGACTACATTGGGATGTACTAAACTGTAGCTTCAGACAAGTTGATTTAGTAATAGTCACTGAGCGCTCATTAGTGCTTTCTATGTGCCAGGTGTATTAGGACCTTCACAGACCATATCTCATTTAAGCTTCTCACCAATCTTACATGCTAAGTATTTCCATTATACCTCTCCTTCTAACAGATGAATAAATGGAGGAAGCACAGACAGATCATCATAATTTTCCAAAGTTTCACATTTAGTGAGTGACAAAGCAAGGTCTGAGCCCAGGAGTCCGATTCCAGTGAGTCACTGTTACCACGACCTTACAATTTACTCATATTCTCTTACGGGAAGATTCCCAAATCACTGAATGACTCTCGCTATTATTTTAAACTCTACAAATACATCTTCTGCTTTAGCTTCTTACAAGTGAATAATCTCATTAATTAGTATTTTTTTCTAATTTTATCCTATAAAGGTATTTTTTTTTATTTCAAATATGAGTACCTTGCTGTCAGACGTGTGTATGAACCCGGCGCTAAGTCATCAAGCCTCACCCATCACACCTTACTTGAGGTACTGCTGGAATTTGAAGACCATCTTCAACTAAGCTTAGAAGTCAAAATATTAGTGGAAAGAGTAGAGAAGAAATGAACAGCTTTGTATTTTACCACCAGATTCCTGTTCCTTTTTTATTTTTCTCTCCTTCAGCTTCGTGTCTGAGTTTCTTATGGTTAATACACAGTGTAAGAATTGGGAACGAATTCATTAAGTTTCTATCTTAGGGAAACTTATGCATGGTTTAACAAAAAACACTACTTCTGGGGAGCTCGGCTGGCTCTAGAAACAAACAACTATGCCTTCTTTTTTAAATTTAGTCATCGCCTAGGGGGGGGGTAGAAATACCTTCATTACAGCCTCTACCAATTGTTCTCCCCACAAGCCTTACTTACACAATGAAAATAAAAGCAATGAGATGAGTCAACCGACTAGACCGGTGGTTTGGGTCCATACAGGGGAAACAATCAGTTAATTGACTCTATCATTCATTTTCGTCCAATTGTTTTGGTATCGAAAAGTCACCGCCTGGGCTTTTCCAGAGCTGCATATGCCTTTGTATGTTATGAGTGAACTTTTATCTTTCAAATTAGGAACAACAACAACAAAGACGAAACATTTCTTTCTGGTCTACTCCATATGGGTAACTGATATTATCACAGCTAGAGCTGAGCGGCCTAGAATATGTAATTTCTTTTTGTAAAAAAATTATTTTCATCTTGGGGAAAAGCTGTGTTTGGCAATGCATCAATTCCTCTGCTTTTGTTCATTATTTGTTTGAACAAAAGTAATTATGCTTACAACAAATTAAGCATCAGAATTTTTATTTTGGTTTCTGGTAGTATGTTTCATATTCAACTACCAGTTATATCATTATATCTGTCTGATTTTCATTATTTTTATCAAAAAAAAACAACACTCATTTTTAAAAATTTAGATATAGCATGTTCATGGTTTTGGTTTATTAATGAAAACTAATAATCATTATGTCGAAGTTTATACAAATGCCTGAAAAACAAATTATTACATACTCACAAATATTGATCTTGAGGTAGATTTTAGATGAGCAAACCTTTAATGAATACTGAATAAATTTTAATTGAATATATTAGATGTGGCAAAATTTGTCACCATACCTAGGCATTAACTGAACCTATGCTCCAAATGACAGATCCATTTATGGGAGTCTTGTAATCATTGAAAAATTCAAGTGTTTCTCAGGCATGGTTTGTGGCGTAAACATGTGATTCAGGATACTGAGCTTTTAATATTTGCATTTTATTAATAAATTTCTACTAATTTCCCATTGTCACTTGAATATAGACGGATTAAAAATTCCTAAATTTTATTTTGAGTAAAATGTACAAATTCAACTCTAAAAGGTAAGGGTTAATTATAATTTTTTCTTAAACTTTAGCCAGATTAAAAACAAAATTTGTCACTGTTTGACTTACAAGGCCTCGGTTTTATTTACCACAAAATTATCAGCCTTTAAAAGAAAACATTTATTTTCCCATGTCCAGTTGTTCCATAGGGTGCCTATAGAAAAGTAATATAGCACATATCCACTATAAAACTTCATCACATGTTTTATTTACTATGTCTTAGTTTTGTGAAGAGACAGAAAGGTAAAATGATAGCCCCTTCCTTTATTTAAAAATATCAATTCATTTGACTGATTTGCTTTTTTCTGGGGTTTTGTCATTTTTCGGTGGTAGGCTCTAGAATTTGATTATGAAATATAACCTTGGTTGTTAGATTAAATTACATACTATCTTAAATGTAAAGGAAGTTTCCTTTACAAATATTAAATAAAATAACAGACTTTATTTTTCAGAGCAGTTGAGCAGAAAGCACAGGGCTCCCATACACCAATAGCCCTCACACCCAAACAACTTCCCCAATACCAATATCTTACACCACAATGGAACATTTGTTATAATCGATGAACCCACACTGACACATCACCATCACCCAAAGTCCATAGTTGATATTAGGATTCACTCTTGGTGTTGTACATTCTGAGTTTTAACAAATGTATTATGACATATATCCAACATTGTTGTCGTGCAGAATCATTCTGAAAACCTTCACGGCCCTAAAATTCCTCCATGCTCTGCTCATTCCCCTCCCTGACCCCTGATAACTACTAGTCTTCTTACAGTCTCCATAGTTTTGCCTATTCCAAAATGCCATATAGTTGGACTCATACAAATGTATAGGAATTTCAGATTGACCTCTTTCATTTGTAATATACGTTTAAGCTTCCTCCAAGTCTTTTCATGAATTGATAGTTCATTTATTGTTAGTACTGAATAATACTACATTATATAGGTGCACCACAGTTTATTTATCCACTCACCTACTGAAGGACATCCTGGTTGCTACCGAGTTTTGGAGATTATGAATAAAGCTGCCATAAGCCCCTGTGTGCAGGGTTTGTATGAACATAAGTTTTCAACTCCCTTGGGTAAATAACAAGGGATATAAATGCCAGATCATACGGTAAGAATATGTACGAATATATTTAGTTTTGTAAGAAACTGACAAATACGTATTCTAATAAGTTTTTTATATGTAATACATAAGCATGTATATGCATATGTATATGTGTGTATATATATGTATGTATATGTGTATACATATATACCTGTGTGTGTGTGTGTGTGTATTCTATTCTCTCCTAGGTGTCTGTACCTCAGGGAGATCTTAAGAGGTTTGGAAATTATCTCCTATCTTAGTCTTCCAATGAAAATGAGATCATGTATTGTGTATACGTACATAGGCTTATGTATATATTTGCATATATATGAAAAAATAGCATACATAACTCACCACATTTTTGCCATTAATATTATGAACAGTTAGGGGCACCTGGGTGGCTCAGTCGTTAAGCGTCTGCCTTCGGCTCAGGGCGTGATCCTGGCGTTCTGGGATCGAGCCCCACATCAGGCTCCTCCGCTATGAGCCTGCTTCTTCCTCTCCCACTCCCCCTGCTCGTGTTCCCTCTCTCGCTGGCTGTCTCTCTGTCAAATGAATAAATAAAATCTTTAAAAAAATATATTATGAACAGTTATCTGTTAGATCAATTAAGAATAAGAAAAATAAAAATTCTTATTTTATCTTCACTTATTCCTTTTCGATGTTGCTGTTTTCTTTATGTAAATCTGTTTCTGACCTACATTATTTTCCTTCTCTCTGAAGAACTTCTTTAACATTTCATGAAATTCAGGTCTAATGGCAAGAAATTCTCTCAATGTTTGTTTTAGAAAGTCTTTCAGTTTTGAAGGATAATATCATAGGGTACAGAATTCTAGGTTAATAGTTTTTTTCTGTTGACACTTTAAATATTTCACTCCACTCTCTCCTTATTTACATGATTTCTGAGGAATTATTTCCAATTTTTTTCTTTATGTCTGATTTTCTAAAGTTTGAATATGATATGACTCGGTGTAGTTATTCTTGAAATTTATCCTGCTTGGTCTCTCTGAGTTTTCTGGGTCTGTAGGTTGGTGTTGTTCATTTGGGGAAATTTTCAGTCATTGTTGCTTTAAATATTGCTTTCGTTCCTTTCTCTCTTTCTCTCCTGTTATTTACATTACATGAATGTTATACTTTTTGTAGTTATTCCACAGTTTTTGGATATCACATTCTAGGTTTTCTTCAGTCTTTTTTCTCTTTGCTTTGCCATTTTGGAAGTTTCTATTAAGGTATCCTCAAGCTAGAGACGATTTCTTCAGCCATGCCTCATCAAGTAAGGAGACCATCAAAAGTACTTCTCATTTCTGTTACAGTGTTTTTGATTTTAACATTTCTTTTTCATTCTTTCTTAAAATGTCCATCTCTCTGCTTACATTACCCATCTGTTCTTGCATGCTGTTTACTTTATCATTTAAGCCCTTAACATATTAACCACAGTTGTTTTAAATTCCTGGTCTGGTAGATCCAGTGTCTCTGCCATATCTGAGGTTTGCTTTGCTTTGACTCTTCAAACTATTTTTTGTCTTTTAGTATTCAGTCTTTGTAATTTTTTCTTGATAGCCAGGTCTAATGAACTGGATAAAAGGAACCTGTTATTGGTTCCTGCAGAGGTTTCTGCTGGTGGGTTTCTGCTAGGTACTAAGCTGTAATTTTCTGTATTCTCTCCAGTTTGAGGACCAGTAGTTTTTGCCCTACAATCTCACTTCTCTGATGGATTTCAGAAAAGTTGTTGATTTTTCAGTTTGTTCAGCTTTTTTTTCTTTTTGTTAGGATAGAGTGATGACTTTTAGGCTTCTAACCAGCTGGACTGAAAATACAAAATTTAGATTTATTTATTTTTTATTTGTTTTTTTTTGTGTGTGTGTGTAAAGGAAATTTGCAGACAACCATCCATGGTCTGGTTTAGAAAGTGATACCTAGATAAGATCCATGTGTAGACAACAGCATAAGAGTTGACTAAAATCACCTCATATCACCTTTACTAAAAGCTATTTTTAGTTTTGGTTCCATAGTTCAGTTAAAATGCTAAAAATCAAGGCTCTCTGAATAATTACATTCCTAGAATTAAAAACAAAGTAATAAAACATATGGAAAAATAACTTAGTTTTATTTATTTATTTATTTATTTTAAGGCATCTGAAGACATACAGAAAATGCTTTGAATAAGTTCCTTTCTTCATTAAAAAAATAATAGCATGCAAAAAAACACATGTGTTATGATGATCCCACACCCTTATATATTGTTATTTATTATTTCACTTATTTCAGTAGAATCGTGGGAATTAATTTTTAAATTAAATTAATATTTACATGCTTCTGTAAAATAATAAAATACTATATAAATAGTAATTGTTGAAATTCAGCGTTCTCTGTATTTGTAACACTATATTAAGGTGAAATTTAATAAGAAAATTATTTTTAAGTACTTTGAAAAGAGGGATTCCTGGGTGGCTCAGTTGGTTAAGCATCTGCCTTCAGCCCAGGTCATGATCCCAGGGTCCTGGGATTGAGTCCGACAACAGGCTCCTTGCTCAGTGGGGAGCCTGCTTCTCTGTCTGCCTGCTGTTCCCTCTGCTTGTGCTCTCTTGCTCTTTCTTTCTCTCTCTGATTCTGGCAAATAAATAAATAAAATCTTTAAAAAAAAAAGAACTTTGAAAAGTATTACATATAAAATAGCAATTTGTTACTACTAATAACCTGTGTTTTGTAAGAATAAATGGACAAGTACAAAACCATAAGTCAATACAATTTTGTTAAGGCCACTACAACTAATATAGTTCATCCAGAAATAATGAAAAAAATTTCGACCACCTATTTTTAAATTATTTAAATAATTTGGTAGTGAAGGAATTATTCCTTCATAAGCAGTGTCAATTAAAGACCTAAGTTTCCTTGATATTTTGTGTTATCAAAGGACAATTCACATCTCCAGACATTCCACTGGCATTAGCATAACATTAAGAAGCAAAATCCCTAAAATTGATACTTAATTTTTGTTACATGCTTACACATTAGAATGCTGCTTTAGATTTTCAAGTAGCTACAATATAGGTAATATAACAATAAAAATTATGTTAATGTAATCATAAAGTAATTATATAGTTTAATGGAATCTTCATAATTTAAAAAACAGCAAGATGTTTGAAACTATGAGATGTTATGTCATAACATTTTTTTTTTCAGGTGAACAGATCAGATCTACCTTTTCAGTATTCACCTGAGCCCTTCTCCTTGAAATGTATTCACGCCTATACTTCAACCACCACTCTGGAATTCAACAACTAATGAATGCAATCATGGATGGCTCAGTTTTAGAAATAAACACAATTATCCAAACAAAGAGACAATTTGGCAAAAGTACTATAATATATTTCATTAAGTGAAGTTTAATTTATTGATAAAATACTTCTGGATTATGACCTTTGAATTCAAACCAAAAGCTGCTTGAGTAAACAGGACAATGAGAGTTGTTTATGATTCTAGGGACTATTGTCCTCATCAAGACTATGGTATAATTTTCAAAAGTAATTCACTTGAGAAATGAGAAATAAGCCAACTGTTGCATATGTATAATGTATACGTTGTCATTTAGATAACAAGTATGAGTTATATATGCATAGCAGTTGGCTTCTTTTTTATTAAAATTATTAATACATTTGTCTTCATATGGTTTCCCTTCGTTCCATTCTGTGCCTTAAAAATAATGGTCATAATAATGGTCAAAATAAAACAGAAAGTTAAGAAACTCACTCCAGCCTTGATAGCACAACCCACAATGGATCTGTCCAGAGCAACCAGCTACAGGGGCTGATTGGGACATTATCTATATTTGAGACGTCTCACCTCAGTTATGGCTAAAATGGTGAGGGGTCAGTAACCAGGACCGCAGGATAAACTACTGTAAGTACCATACTGAGTGCTTGGTATTTGCCATGGAGTACTGGCTCCATGTAAAAGAGAAGAAATTTGTCAAAAAAGGTGATATGGAAACATATGCAGGTGTTAAACAACATAAAAAGAGAAATGTAGCAGGAAAGTAGAAACCCATCTTAACTTCCAAACAAATGAATAAGATCATATTGAAGTTACATATTGATAGAAACATAAACATCCATGTATGTGTGTGTGTCTATATACATGTGAAAATATAGATACACATATTTTATATGTAATTATATATACTACACATATGATTTGATTATAATTTAAAGATTTTATTTGTTTGAGAGAGAGAACATAAGTAGGGGGGAGGGGCAAAGGGAGAGGGAGAAGCAGACTCCCCATTGAGCAGGGAGCCCAATGTGGGGCTTAATCCCAGAGATCATGATCTAAGCCAAAAGCAGATGCTCAACTGACTGAGCCACCCAGGCGTCCCTAATTACAATTTAAATCAATTTCCCGGGCGCCTGGGCGGCTCGCTGATGGTTAAGCAACTGCCTTGAGCTCAGGTCATGATCCCGGTGTCCTGGGAAGCCTGGGGTCCTGGGAATCCCAGGGTCCTCTGCTCTGTGGGGAGCCTCTTCTCCCTCTCCCTCTGCTTGCCACTCCCACTGCTTGTGCTCTCTCTTTCTGTCAAATTAATAAATAAAATCTTTTAAAAAAATCATTTTCCCATTTCACTATATTGCTTGTCATGTGTACAAAAATTATGAGATAGGAGACTAAGAAGGGAGAAATTCAGAACAAATATTTGAACAAAAATCATTTGGTTTAGGAGCTAAAAAATTTTTAATTAAAAATCAGCATTTCAATGACCAGTGATGCCTTCTATGCTAATAAATTCCAATAGTACATAAAATCCGTTGCGGGATAAAAAAAAGTACAACATCTACAATCCTGGGTGAGGGTATTTTCTGTGTACTTTAAATCTCTTCAATAAACAAATATTTTATAAGTAATTTAGAAAGGGATACACCATGTACAATCTAATTTACAAATAATAAGGGCAGAACAAACTATCACAAAGGTGAGTTCGCTCCTCAGCTGGTGTGTTTCATGGCCTAGGTGAAGAGTTGTCTTAGGGCAAGCACTATTGATTTTTGTTTTTTTTAGAATTCTAAGGCAGAACTATACTTCATTTTGTTCCAATTCAAGAGGGTAAGTAATTATGTGACACTGAAAACACAATTTTGCTCATGATCTCCTCAACTTTATTTATATTGGTCTTTAAGCCTTAAGTAAACAAATCTAAACACACTTCTATCACCTTTAAAACATGAAATTAAGCCTAAATTGCTGTAGATTCTAGAGTTTGTAAGACAGAAGTGAAAATGCATTTAATTCAGTTTTAGAAGAGCACAATATTTATGAACACACTACTGGAATAAGTGTAGTAAGAAAATGTATAAGATATATTGAAAATAATTATTTATGAGTACATAAATTATTTATACTTGAGTAATTTTTTTTTTTTTAAGATTTTATTTATTTGACAGGGATAGAGACAGCCAGCGAGAGAGGGAACACAAGCAGGGGGAGTGGGAGAGGAAGAAGCAGGCTCATAGCAGAAGAGCCTGATGTGGGGCTCGATCCCAGATCGCCGGGATCACGCCCTGAGCCGAAGGCAGACACTTAACCGCTGTGCCACCCAGGCGCCCCTATACTTGAGTAATTTTTTGTCTCATCTATTACAGTGTAGCTTGTATCAGACTAACACTTCAGACTAACACCTCAAACACTGCAAAGGGGGATAGATAGATGATAGATAGATGATAGATAGATAGATAGATAGATAGATAGATAGATAGATAGATAGATCTTGCCATATATATATATAAAACACTGGACAACTTTCCACACAGGAAGAACTAGATAAGCCATACATTTTTATAGAAAAGAAGCACATGCTAGGAGCACAGCTGTTTTCCTGAGAGCATTTTCCAAATAACAAATCAAGAAAAAAAAGCCCAAGTAAAATCAAAGTCTCAGTAGAAAGAGGGCTGCGTTCAGTGATGGCAAAGGGGCAGCGACATAAGAGGCAATATGTCTCTAAGGAAAGACGAGCAGAGAAGTAGTCCACAAATCTACATATAATGTTCCTAAAATCATTGGTGAGATCCTAAATTGTACTCATGGGGCATCACTCCAAATCCCAATAGAAAACATTTGTAAATTTAGTGTGCTGAGCAGTGATTTCAGCATCTTTTGCACCCTGAGCAGAAATTCCGGAATTTGAATTCCAACAAGGTGTAATGACCTTGGTAAATACCTCAACTTTCAGTTTAAATTTCAGAGGCTTAAGCATTAAGGATAAAGGCTACACCCTAGAGGTAAGAACCAGAATCCAGAGTAAGGGACATGTCTTAGGAATATGGGCAAAACTGAAGTAAACCAGCTCTAACAAAGCCTAAAACCAACCTTTAACAGGATCAAGTGATTCCACCAGTATTTTATCTGCCAGCCAAAAGAAAAATTAATCATCATCAAAAACCTCTTCAGTTTTTATCAACAATGTCCAATATTGAATAGAGATAGGAGAGACATGCTAAATATCAGGTAACATATGACCACAAACTAAAATGAAATAAAATAAGCATTGGAAATAGGTAGTACAGTTGACAGGGACTTTAACCATGATTAATATATTTGAGAAAATGGCAGAGAAAATTAATTTGATGTAAAGATAGAAAATTTTAGTGGTAAATTTAGCTCTATAGAAAAAAATCAATGTCCTAAAACTGAAAAATGAAATACCTGAAATTAATAATATATTGGATGAACACGACAACAAACTGGACACAGTAAAAGAGAGGATTAGCGAACAGGAAACAAATTTTAATGAAAATATCAAAGCTAAAGTACAGAAAGAGAAGAGAATGAAAATAATAAAAGAAATATGTGGAATACAGTTAATAATTCTAAAATAATGAGACTCCAGTCCTGTGGAAAGAGGATGAGAGAATGGGAAAAAGCAATATTGACAAGATAAGAGCTGACAATCTTGTTACACCAACAAGATGCGTCAATTCACTGACCTAAACTGTGAACTCAAAGCAGGGAGCGTAAAGGTAAACTATATCTTGCCACATAACATTAAACTTCTTAGAGGGAGAAAAAGGCAATGAAGATAAGCCAGAAGATTTAAAAAAACAACAACACCCTATCTCCAAAGGAACAAGAGTAAATTGATCACTGACCTTCCAATGAAAACTACAAAAAACAAAAGGCAAGAAATGGCATCTTTACAATGTTTCAAGAAACAAAACCCTTTACCCTGTCTAGAATTCTATACCTGGCAAATATGCTTCAGAACTGATGTAAATATGAGGATGTTTTTAGACATACACCATCTGTTATAATTCATTGCCAACAGACCTGCAATACAAAGAATACCAACGCTAATTCTACACATTGAAGGAAAATAATACTAACTGGAAGCCAGGAGTCACTGGAAAGAAGAGCAGTAAGAAAGGTAATGATGCAGGTGAAAAAAAAATGAATATTCATGCTTAAAACAACAATAATCGTGTCCTGAGGAATTTATATGTGAAATAAAATATATGACAAAAGCACAAAGATGGGAAAGGTAAAATGTACTTAATCTTTTAAGGTGATTGCATTTCGTGGAGGTTGTTAAAGAACTAATTTAAGGTAGACTGTAATAAGTCAAGGCTGCATATTGTAATCTCTAGGGCAACCATTAAAAGAATAATAAAAATGATACCTAAAAGGCTGATAGAGGAGAAAAATGGAATAATTATTCATACTTGATAGTTTTTCAATTTAAGTAGATGAACAATGGAAATACTTCATTGGTTTAATTGAGTAATGTATAAAATATAGTTTATTCTTTTCTATAATAAAAGAGCATTAAACTTCAGTATAATTTTATACCAAAATTTTAACTGAAGCTATTTAACGTTTTTAAATGAATTCATTTAAAATATTTTATTTTCTATTAGAGCAAAAGTTCACCCTAATGGTTGCACATACTTTTATAATTAAATAGTACATTAAATGCATATATTAAATTGTATTTATTCCTGAAAAAAAATATCATACACAACAGAAAGATCTGCATCCTCTTTGTTTATACCCCTCTGTGAGTAATAGTGAACTACAATGTCTTTAACAGCTGTTGGATTTCATTTTTGGGTGGACTGAAGATGTATCTGGAAAAATAGGAAGGTGACAAGCTAATGGTGTTCATCAGGATAAGGGAAAGCAAGGATGAACCTACGAATCATAAAATGCTCGATTTAACCCCAATACTTAGCAGTAATATGAAGCCATCATCAAACGAGTTTGCAATAACTAAAAAGAACATAAAATATTAACACAAAATAGCAAAATTCTGTGAAAAGTAAAAGCAAAACTACAAAGTTTATCTCAGTGAATTGTGCTCATTAATTTAATAGTTCAAACTTATTACCTTAACACCAAAGTTTACCAATCACTAGAGTTTAAAAATTGACCAAAATACTTTCTGCTGAAATGAGTGTTTTCACCCAAAGCTAATGGTAGGGGGAAAAAAAAAAGAAATATATATATATATATATATCTTGCTTTGGGGTCAAAATATGAACCAGGACTTGGGATTTCAACTCCAAACAACCCTTTCTTAAATATATATTTTAAAAAGATTCTACAAATAGCTTCTCCAATATCAAAAGCAGTATTGTCTTTCAATTATGAACACAGCACAGAATTACAGCTGATTGGTCAAGCAGGAAAAAGTCCAGGTAGAAGTAGTCAAATGGATCTCTTTTTGGAATTGGGATGAATATAGAAATCAATAGAGTATAAATTCATATCATGAAAATGATTACGAAGAAGTCCCAAAAGTAGGTCAGAGGATGTTCAAATGCCCTCTTATTATTTAGAGAAGTTGGGCACGCAATCCACAGTTGCCATAAACTAGAGGGAGGTTTAAGCACCTGCCAGGAATGGCACTTAACCCATTTCATACTTCTCACAATATGATGGGGCAGGTATTTACACTACTCTCTTTTTTAAATAGGAAAATTGAGCCTCAGAGAGATTTCATTATTTGTTCCAGTTTCCACAGTAAGTCAAAGCACATCTGGGATCCAACCCCGGCCCTTCTGAGGCCTTTCTACTATGCAACCAAATCCAATTTGGGCAAACTTCACCTGGCAGAAGTCATCTATTATTTTTTCCAAATATTCTATTAAACAAGAAAAAACTTCGAAGTCTCATGCAGGAAGCGAAGTGAGAAGAAAGTTATAGAACAGTTGTTCCCTTACAACTATAAAAATATCACCTGCATTTCCTTGGTCCCGCAATTCTGTTTCATGCCTGTGAGCAATGCATTTCATCCTTGTTATTCAACACCAACTGGCTTGCTTCCTGGTTCATTTACTGATTGTGGCTTAGCTTCTTTACCCAGGCCTTCAGCAGTGGCTACTGAGGGCAGGAATCGAGAGAGAAGGAAGGCCGGTCTACTCTGTCTTTCTTACTCTATGGCCTGCCATCTTTTTCCCATCATTAATTTGGCAGAACCGTTTACTTGTTTCTACTCACAAACACCTTGGTGTAATTGTTTTGATTTTCATTGGACGGTGTTTGGGTTTATCAGCAGCAATGCCTTTCACTTCTCAGGAAGCAGTATGCTATCAGAATGAAAAGCACCCATTGTGCTTTCCATCCTCTGAAGGTTTCCCGATAAACCTTCAGATGGAGATTCCTGTAGTGGCACTCAGAGGCCATTTTCCCCTTATGCCAGTCTAATTTACAAACTCAGCCTAGATCCAGTGTCTTTTCAGCATAAAAAATATTCTAAGAAAAGCATGGTAATTCTAGGACAGTATGCAATTCTGCAATGCTATTCTCTCATGAACCTCCATATTATTTACAATGGTCATATTTGGCATTCTTCATCTCATGGCCAAGAAAATGAGATTGCTATTAGTATAAATAGAAATACAACTGTGATTCAAAGTTACATCCTCTAGAGAGGAGCATTCTCTCTACCTTTTACCTAATTTGTTTTTTAACTCATTTCCTGATGCTATCACCTTCCTAGTTTATATGTATAAACACATTGGCAATGTAGCAGATCCTAGAATGGGAGAAGCTAGTCTCCCTGGCCTCCCTGGTCCTTGCATTATAAATATTAGGAGGTACCCAGAGCCACAATGTAATCCAATTCTTGGATTTAGTAATTGTAAGAGCAAAATCATCAAGGTGGTTATTTTTAGCGAAGTATGATAGAAATGTCTGATTAACTCGTAATTGGACAGTAATAAATTCACTATCGAGCAATTTCTAAGGATTATAATAAAGCGGAAAATATTTACAGATATGTATTTGTATTTATTTTGTTGAAAGTAACCTTGACTCGGGGCGCCTGGGTAGCTCAGTTGGTTAAGCATCTGCCTTCGGCTCAGGTCATGATCCCAGGATACTGGGATCGAGCCCTGCATTGGGCTCTCTACTCAGCAGGGAGCCTGCTTCCCCTCTCCCTATGCCTGCTGCTCTGCCTACTTGTGTTCTCTCTCTATGTATCAAATAAATAAATAAAATCTTTTAAAAAGAAAAGAAAAAGAAAGAACCTTGACTCAAATGTTAATGCCATTTAAAAAGTCAAATATTATATAATAAAATTTCTGCCTTCACCCAAGAGCCATAGAAATATTAGAAAATACATACTAAATTAATGAATACATAGCCTTTTGCTGAAAACCCCTAAGGCTGCCACCATGAGGTGCCTTAGCTTACACACTAGGGTACTCTAAGATTTAAAGATATACAAACTGTGACTTATGCTGAAATACCTCCATCAGCCAAGATCTACAAATTCAACCCAGGGTCTGATACCACAATTTGATAACACTAAAGAAACATTCTGAGAAATAGGAAAAGGCTGAGAGATAGCTATAGCATCGACCCCACTCTTAAGAAACTCTCCAAAGACCCTTTCCCAATTCCTTTCATGCTCACACAGTCACCAGATTGCGTAACACAACCCCTCACTTTCCTTTCTCCCTTATTTTGGCATTAAGCGTTTTAATTTCACATCTGAAGTTGCTATAAAAGCGCCGCCCTGAGGATGATAAACAATGTGATATTTGCAGACAATGTTGCCTCTTCTCCGCCCACCCCGTCACGGTAGTGTCTGTGAACCGGACATCTTGATCCCGGTTAATAGAGGTGAGTGACCCCAAATGAAATACCACATCGTGTTCCAGTCCGATTCTTTAATAATATTCAATCTCTATCAATTACCTATTATTTTCCTACCTTTCTGGCCACTAAAAATTTGAACTTTTCCTCTTTTTTTTTTTTTTGAGACTTATTTATGTATTTGAAAGAAAGAGAGAGAGAGAGAGTGTGTGCGTGTGTGTGTGTGTGCACGCGCACGCGTGGGAGGGGCGGAAGGAGAGGGAGAAAGAGAAAGAATCCTCAAGCAAATTCCCTGCTGAGCAGGGAGCTGGGGGGTTGGGGGCTCCATCCCAGGACCCTGAGATCATGACCTGAGGAGAAATAAAGAGTCAGCTACTTAATTGACCAAGCCACCTAGGCGCCCCTGAACTTTGCCTCTTTATAGCAAGAGAGATAGCATGTTGAAAGAAGAGGAACTTATCTATTTTGAAAACATATTTTTTGAAAATCTGTTTATTGTCTCTTTTTAGTTGTGTAGATGAAAAACAATTTCACAGGGATATTCTAGAGGACTGAGCATATCAAGATGCTCCTTGCTTCCGGGGAAGCACAGGACTAACTATGGGTAGCAGATAACTTAAAGCAGCTCCTAGTACTCTACATCTATTTGGCTGCGCATTTATGTAGGGTGACTTTCTAAGAGTATGGTCAAGAACAGTTCCCTTTGGAGTTCAATACTTTAGAACATTTCCAAAGATGGCAAAACAGGACAAGCACTCTCACACCCCCTAATGAAACTTACCATAAGAGAGAAGGAAGACCGTCCTAGTCCTTCTGATGCAATTTTAGATGAACTTTTATAGATGGCAGCTCCTTCTTAAAAAGACTGGATCTCTTTGGAGGTTCTCCCAGCCCAGCCATCCTGTATAATCCTTGGGGTAAATGACTGTGTGCGGGTGTGCTGTATACGGCAGGGGGACCCAGGTCTACCTTGTGTGTCATACACTGTGTCACACAATGACTTTATCACACTGAGAAATGTGGTACTCTCCCCAGTGACCCCAGTGAAACAAGTCTCACACCATTTTCCCACACATGCTTTCTTCTAACATTACAGCCTTTTGGTTTTTGTTTTGTGTATGTGTGTGTCTGTGTGTGCTATGAAGCTAAAGAAATGTATATCTCATACTTTGTGTGTTATCAGTAATAAATAAGCAAAAGAAGGGACTTCTCTGCAGAGGGTGCATGCTGGAAAGTTATGTAAGAAAAATTTGAATATATAAAATGAAGCCAAAATGGGGCGCCTGGGTGGCTCAGTTGGTTAAATCTCTGACTCTTGATTTCGGCTCAGGTCATGATCTCAGGGTGTGAGATGGAGCCCCACCTTGGGCTCCACGCTCAGCGGGGAATCTGCTTGAGATTCTGTATCTTCCTCTCCCACTGCCCCTCCCCCCTGTGCTATCTAAAATAAAATCAATAAATCTGTTAAAAAAATAAAATAAAATGAAGCCAAATTATGGAGGACCTTGAAAAGAGAAGAGAGAGGTTTAGACTGATGAATTAAGCAACTGTAGGCAAAAGGTATGTAAGATATGAATAAAGAATGTTTAGGGAAGATTTGTTTTTTGGTGATAAGATTTTTAGGAGGATAAGTTACTTAATTTCTATACACCTTAATGTCCTCATCTATAAAAAAAAAGTGAATGGTAGTACTCCTATTTTACAAAGTTTTGGTGAGGATGAAGAGAATTAATATATCTAGAGCCCGTATGTGTAAAGTACTCGATAAATTTATCATCACCATCTGCAACCACTATCTCCACCATCCTCACCATCATTATTGTTTTCTTCTTCTTCCTCCAAAAAAGCACATTCAAAAAGAAAAGATGCCTTAAAAGGAAAGAGATAATCCAGGTTTGTGCTTTTTACAAAGTTGTGCAGGTGATGACACCAATTCCTGTATCCAATCGGGGCAGGAGGTGTTGGACATGACAATGTGGTAACGCCAGCGATAATTCTGTTTGAAGCAGGTCACTTTTCTCATAGACCCAGATACAATAGAAGCATTGAAATATAATTGGAAATTAAATTATTTATATTAGTATAAAGCATGCAGTCCATACCCCTTTTCTCTGACCATTGTCCTGCGGAAGAAATTTTATTTTTTTCTTTATAATATAGAGTTTTAAAAAATATAAACCATTAAATATTAACCACTGCTAATTAATACATCATTTTAATACCATTTCCTCCTGTGCTTTTGGCATTCAAGTCACATACTTTATCCCTTAACTGAGAAGACAAAAGAAAATACTTGAGAATCCGTCTTAAAAGGAAATCTAAATGGACATGAAATTTAAGTTGCATAAAATCAAAATAATATTCAGATACTTCGATGGAACACCTCCTATGTGTGCATACCAAACTCACTCTTGATTTCTTAAGTTATAGTATAAATATTACTTTGCCATAAAATAGTTCAAAATTTAAAACAATCATTTAGGAAAAATTTTACTAAATATCACTTGTCTTTATTGCAGCAGGAGTTTTGGAGATTTTTTTCCTTATTCTAAATATTCATTTACTTGCCATAATAAAATGACTCTCCCTCAATGGTATCCAAATTCTTTACGCAAAATAAATGTATAATTTTTATTATGTAACTATTTATTTTGTGTTAAATTCAAACACATTAACACATATCCAGGTTCGTCTTTTTTATTAAGTGCATAGATAGAAATATAACAGAATATTACATTATTAGGGTCACAGAAATCAGCCCCACCAGCCAATACTATTCTTCAGTCAAGCTCAACAGACCTTATTACCTAGACTTGGCTGTGTACCCTCAGGCATATTATGAACCACATGAGCAGATGATTGAATGGGGGGGAAAGTCTCCATTAAGAAAAAAATTGAGATTTTGGATTCGACTGCCTGTCCATTAGTGACATAAAGTGCTGACAAGCAGAACAAACAGTGAGCAATGTAATGTCAAGGCCTCTAGTGAAATGAAGTTTCATAACTTCACTAGGGTTGATGGATGGGTAATAATGACATTTTCAAGTGTAGAAATATACTCTATTAGGAACATCATAGAATTTTGCTGCACAAAGTAGTTGTTACAGCTTGGTTGCTCAGGGAAGATGACTCGATAGAGGAAGAAAACAGTCACGTGCTTATAAATGTTTAATCAGGTTAATATTCTGTTGCTCTTTACCATGCCAGAGAACGTCACTTATTTAGAGTGCAGTAGTTCAGAATAGAAGTCTCTTAGACAGTGAAAAGACGGGGGAGAACTCTACAACATCAAATACTCAAATATCTGACATTAACAACGTTGTAAATCTGACATGAACAATTTATCAGTTTACCGGGAAACTTTGTAAAAATGCATTACTGAGGGTGTTATCTGAATAGTAAATAATCCTTTAGGTCTTTGAAAAAATGCAACCTACCATATTCTTTATAGATTAAATCGCAAATACAACTATCATCGTTCAAGCAGTCAATTGTAAAGGAGCTGCGTGTCTCTAATTTATGTCTTATCCTCAAAAAACTGTCTGCGGTAACACAAGGAATAAAATTGGATGATTTTTGTAGCTTTATGTTTACACTTATACTATTTTGTCTTCAGGAAGGAATCCTTTTCTTTTAGAAAAAGGAAGTCTTGCTGGCATCAAAACTCACTTTGGGGTACACAAGAAACACAATTTTTCAAAAAAGCATAGAATGCCTATGTTTGAATGTTACTTGGCTGTTCAAAAACTTCCAGGAATCAAAATGCACTTCAACCACATCTGAATGATAAAAATCATTTGATAGGGAATTTCCACTACAGTTCTAACTTCTAAAAGTTAAGTGATTATTGTACTCTAAAACTTTCAGCAGATGATATTATGCAAATTACCATATATTATAGGAACTAAATAATCCAGGAAAGTTTTATTGCCACAACATGACATTTTCTAGTATATGAGCTATTGTTTTCTAAATGATTTTTAACTTTAAATTTAAAATAATATTGTTCTAATTTTTTTTCCCTAAAGTGGGATTGTTCAACCACTTCCCTTAGTTTATTCCCAAGCTAGAGAAAGAATAAAGATCATTCAAGAACTTTAAAATTCTTGTTTTCCATCTCTTTTTCTTCCTTTGTGCCTGACTGTTGTTCTTTGTTCCTTCCGGCCCCTCTGCCTTCCTTCCTTCCTGTCTTTCCTGTCTTACTGCTTTCCATTCCTTTATCTTGCATTCTTCCTTTCTGTCATGGGTACAAAGTTCATGAGATAACGCCCCGCCCCAATGCCCTCACTACATTGTAATGGGGGTGGGGCGGACTATCAATGGTACCTTTGAGTTTTATTTAACGTTTTTCTATTTTTATTTATGGAAGGCAGCTTCATAGTGGAGCTTCATATTAAAGTTTGGGATCTTCTGCAATTTAAATGCATATTATCTATTGATCCAATGATTCTGTATGACTCTGGTATCTATTTTTCTATATTACTGAACATGCCGACAGTGCAGCATTTCTCAGCAGGAGCTATAGTCTCAGGAGAAATTCTGGGCTGAAATTGCCTGGAGTATTGCAGGCAAAGCGTTCTTTGAGAGGGAAATGGAGCAAACACAGCTCCATTGCCCAAGTAATTAATTGATGTAAGATATGAGAAGAAAAAAAGGGAAATTTGGTTTACTACTCACTACTTAACTCTATCTTGAAGACTAGTTTTAGGCAGCAAGTGTCTGAGACTTTCCATCCTAGGTGTCCTTGTTATTACCTCTCCCCAGAGCGGGTAGTGTGAACTGCTCTGAGGTACACAGCTGGTTTCTCCCTGCTCAGGCAACCACAGATTTTACAACACTTACTTCTGAAACTTCAAACTTGATTTCCTTCACAGGATCCCTGGTCTAACTTCTTAGTGATAGTAGTAGAGATACTTCTATAGAAATAGCAATTTGGATCTAGAGTTAGTTTTTGATATGACATGAAAATCACAAGGTATACCTTGGGGAAATCTATCTTCTAAAAACCTGCTGGTATTGACCACATGTCTGCCGATGTCTTTTACACCATCACTGCTTTTATGTGTCAACTATGAAATACCTTCAAACCTTTCGACCTACTCAGAGCAGGTATAGGTTGAAATTACAGGGAATTGCATGGTACTTGTGAAAATCTCTCCCTTGTGAAAAGCTGGGTACAAACTATAATGCGCTAGCACTGTTTTATATATGTCTGTATATATATGTACGTAATAGTTCAATACTCCACTTTCAGGCATCTGGTTCACTATGAGAATAAACTGTTATCTTGATAATCATTTTTTTCTATATATAAACATGATACATGAAAATGAGAGATGTAATTACAATTCCATATTTATTGAAATAAACCCTCATGTTAATCTAAACTCTCAGTTGCATTTAAAGAAAGCAAATGCAAACTTGCTCAACAGGAGAAATGAAAAATAACAGTTCACATAATTAAAAGTCCAGGGATGGACATCTGCCTTCAAGCTTAGCTGGCTCAAGGCGATCATTCGATAGCTCTCCTTCACTTCTTCTCTTTTTGGAATTTCTCCCAAGACTCATAGAGTTTTATTTATTCAGTGTTTTAGAGAGAGTTATAATTGTTCATTGTTACAGATGTTAATATTTTCATGTGTTCTCATGTGAAACATTACTCTAGTTAAAAAAGTAGAAAGTACGTAAAATTTACTCCAAGAACTCTCGCTTGATCACTATATTCTTTACCCAGTTCCAATGTGCCGGCTCTTCTTACCACCATCTTGGCATTACTCATTTCTTTTAGGTTTTAAAATTTATTTGCCTACAACTGTATAAAGCTGACTTTAGTGGTTTTTTTTAGTTGTTCTATTTCAAACATCATCTCCTTTTATTTCTCATTTTTTGTATTTGCTCTATTTTTTATTGATTAGCTTAACTGATCAATAGTAGTTTATTTTGCTTATCTTTTTAAAAATTCAGCTTTTTAACCTAAGTGTTAGCTAGGTTGTTTCTACATTTTTGACCTTCCTGATCTCAGATTTTAAACCCTAACTTCAGCTTACTTCGTTTTTTTGAATTGTATGTTTCATCTGTTTATTTTCAGTCTTTCATCTTCATTTATATAATTACTTAAATCATACAATTTCCTATGAGCATTGCTCTAGCTATTCCATAAATTTTTATACATAAGTACCTATTTTCTAGAAATTTTGTAAGCTTAATTTGTATTTTTTTGAACCAAGTATTATTTTTTCCTTGACCTAAGAAATATTTCAGAGACATTAATTTTTTAATTGCCAGATGAAAATACCTTTTTAATTTTATGTTGTTATTAATTTCTAGGTTTTGTTGCATTGGCATCAGAATGTTGTTTTATGATTTCTATATTGCAGATCTTATTGAAGTTTTCTTTGTGGTATAGATAGGCACATAGGAAATTAAACAGGATTAATTTTTACAAATATTCCATGAGCACAAGAAAGAAGGTATATTCATTACTTATACATATATGTTCCCCAAAATTGCGTGTGTGTAATCTCCCTTACTGATTATAGTGCTTAGGTCTTGTACATGCTCAGTTACCTTTAGATACTTTTTTATCTCAGCTTGAGAGATGTATTTTAAAGTCTTGTTTTATTTAGTTTGTTTTTATTTTTCCTTGTACCCCCTTTGGTTTCCATTTTATCAAGATGGCCACTATGTTATTTGGTACATAGATTCATAAATTTTATATCTTCATGGGGAAATGTAGCCTTTTTTGCATTCTAAAGAATCCTTTATCTTGTTTAGTGCTCTTTGTGCTGAATTCTGCCATGTTAGACATCAAGATCTCAAGCCCTGGTTTCATTTTGCTTATCAGGTGACCTCGTCTTATCTCTTTATTATTAGGCTTTTGAAATTACTTGTAGAAAAGTATTTATTTTATAAAGCATGCAGCTGAGTTTTGCTTTTTGAACAACCATCTGAAATGCTTCTTCTCTCAGGTATGTTAAGCCAATTACATTTATTTATGTGATGCATGTTCTTGACCTCAAGTTTTGTTTTGTTTTTCCATTTAATATTTACTATCTTCTACTATATGGTCTGTTTTCTCTCTCTCTCTGTTAAATGTGCTTGGTTTTGTTTGAATTTCTTCTGGTATTTAAGAAGGTTGATATTTTTCTTCTAATAGTTACCTTTATGCTAATGTCTTTACGCAGTGCTTGTAGACCTCTCTTTCTTACTTAGGTTTCTACTTGCTTTCTAAGCTTTAAAGTATATCCATTATTTCCATCTTTTATTTCAGGAACAATCAAATATAGTTAATTCTGCTTATCCCTTCTTCACTCCCTTTTCCTCCCATTCTCTTTTTTGTTGTAATATTTCTATTTTGTTGGACCATAGACCAAATAACGTATTACTTTCCCATCTGTAGACCCACATTTATTTTAGTCTTAGATTATCAATTAAACATTATTTAATGCTTACCACCAGCTCTTTAGCTGAAGGTGGCCTCGATTTTATCTTGGTTGGATGAAGCTCATTGTCCTACTAACCTTGCATATTTTAACACTGAGTTTGTGTTGAAGAAGGGCAGGGGGTGTTTCATTCTATATTTTTTACGTCCTAGTAGCTGCTGCTCTGTTCCATTGGGGCTCAAATCTGTTCCTGATATTTCTACTCAGAATCTAGTATTTCCTTTCCAGGTAAATCCAAAGAAACCTTGGGGCTCCTGGGTGGCCCAGTCAGTTAAGTGTCTGCCTTCATGAAGCATCTGCCTTTGGCTCAGATCATGATTCCAGGGTTCTGGGATCAAGCCCTACATTGGGCTCTCGGCTTGGCTTGGCGGGGAGTCAGCTTCTCCCCTTCCCTCTGCTGCTCCCCCTGCTTATGCTCTCTCACACGCTCATGCTCTTTCTCAAACAAATAAATAAAATCTTTAAAAAAAAAATCTGAAGAAACCTAATTTGTATTCCACCATTACTTGGATTCTGCTCCAAGCTCCTGTATCTGGGCAGTCCCTAAGGAGAAAGATTATTTGAAAAGCTAATCTTTTTATTCTCCCAATTCAGGTTTCTCCAACCTATAAAATTCCCAACTTCAATGTGAAAGTAATCTACTACAAAGGCATTTTTTTCTTTTTGCCATAGAGACTTTGACAAAAATTTTAATTAATACAAAAAGAAAATGGAAAGCAGTAAAACTGCAGTCATTTAAATTTAAAATTGTATAAATATGGTTATTTGACAATATAAAATTTGATACTTTCAGCAATAATTCATTTCCAAAGTATTCTCAGTGTTTCTGGCACCATCTGTTTACCTCAGGGAAGAAAAGTCCACATTTTCTTGTGTTTAAATGCATGGTATACTGATTTAAAATGTGTGTCACAAAGACAACACTGTAACATCCCAATTTATACTTACAGACGCTTTACCCTCAAGTGTTTCTTAAATAAGTGTGAAGGGTGAAAAGTCAAAACTTAACAAAAATAACCTCAGTGCTTCTTAATATAGACATGAGTCAGAATGAATTTCGTTCCTTTAGTTTTCAAGTCATAGTTTAATTTTCTGTGATATTCATTTATTCTTTTATTTAAAAATTTCATATCTACTAGGAAATCTCCAGATTAATAAAGAATCAGGAAAAATATTCCTGAAGTCAATGACATTTGATGAAATGTATTGTGTTTCCTTTAAAATAAAGAAAACTCATTATTGTCACTACAGGCAGCTAGAAACCACCCCTTCTCTTTTACAATTTGCTCTTCCTTCTCTAACTGGATATTTAAGAGACACATGTGTATAGAGAGTTTGTTTTCTTTTTGTTTACAAGCATGAAGTGAAGAGAAAACAATCTTCTATGATCTGGTGATGAATATCAACTTGCCTCAGATTATTTTGGAATTGGGAAAGGTAAATGAATAAAAGTATGCATTATGTCAGCAAGTACAAAGGTCTATGCATATATGTATGTATTAATAAATAATGAGACATACAAGCATTGCTAGAACAGAAATGTTTTCAGGAGAAAGTCTTTTATATTTTTTTTTGAAAAGTAGTATTATAAGTCGAACTAAATACATGAAATTTTCCTTTAGTATAATTCTTCCTAAAATTGTAGTTATTGTTTGGCAAATAGAGGAGTCTTTTTATAACTAGCATAGATATTAGGATAAATTATACCAGTGGACCACAAAATAAGATTATTTCAGCTGCATCAAATGCCAATGATTGTTACCTAAAACATGTCACTTTCATTTCATAATGCAGGCATGATTTTCCAGGGTCAGAAAACTATATAACCAAAATATTTACAAAGACCTTTTCAATGTCATTTTCTCCACTGTTCTCCCCCTATAAACCTTAAAAAAATGAAACAAACAAAATATAAATACAGTTAACATGGCTAAATATACAGATGTCCAGTTGTTATTTTAACTATACAACTAATTGTCAAGAGATTGAATGCTGATAACAAAATTAGTGGCCCAGGATAGAACATGTAATGTCACTGGTAGGGAAGGAAAAATAATTTCCCCTTTCCCTTTTGAGTTCTTAACTGAGACCCCTGTAATAAAGGACAGATGAATAAGATAAAACAAACAGAAGTTCACTAACATATATACCTTATTTATATGAGAGAAATGGAAAAATGAGTAACTCCCTGAGATAGTCTAGAATTCAGGATCAAATACCACCTTAATAAGGAAAGGTTGGGGAGGCAGATGTAGGCCTCTTAGGGGAGAGTAAATGATTTTTAGGAAAGACAACAGGCCCTTAGAAGAAGAGATGGGAGGCAGGAGTGTTTGTGATAAAGTTTGTCCTGGTGTTGACTTCTAGTCTCTTTTCCTGTGATGAACCAAATCTTCCCTGGCAGATGCAACTCCCTTGGGGAGGGGAGGGGGTGTATGACAATTGAGTTCCTTTTGGAGGATCTGTCTTTAGATGAATGAGAATTCAAAAAAAAAAAAAAAAAAAAAAAGCCTCTCCCCAGCATTTACTCTTCCCAAAGAATCAATATGCCAAGGTGACTTATTTTAGGGTGGCAAATTCTGCTACCCTTCACACTACAGGAATGTGTTGCAAGTAGGAGCGTGATTCATAAACCAAACACTCAACTGTGATCTCAGCTCAGCCCCTGCCATGCTGCATGTTCATAGACCAGCCACCAACCCCTACATGTCTCAGTTTCATCATCTCTGATTTATGATAATAAGTCCCCTGCATATTCTGCATGTCATGGTAAAATTCAAATGGAATGGCAGTTCTGAAGGCAATTGAAAATTCAAAAGCCCTCCACAGATGCTCAGTCATGTTTATGGAGTCCTTGGCTTTCTTTTTCAGTAGGAACTAATGGATAACACCATTCAGCCCCAGGACCTCTTTCTGAATTTTATTCTTTCAGTCTTTATATATATAAAGGGATGCTTGGAATAATGTTCACATGAGTTAATAATAATTTTCTCTGGTTGGGGGGGTTGTGGATTTTTTGTTGTTGTTGTTCTTTCCCTCATATTTATCTGTATAGTTGAGTAGTTTTATATGAAGCATAAATTATTTTTATAAATAAGTGGTTATGTTAGACAAAACTTAACAATCCAAATGAAAAATTTCTAACTTATTTTTATATCTATGATAAATTTTAATCACCATAAAATACTCCTATGTATCAAAAAATTAAATGTTCCAATAGGCAATTCAAATAAAGAAAAGCCAAATGATCAGTAGAGTTATAAAATGCTTGCTTTTCTAGTAATCAAAGAAACCCAAATCGAAAAAACGAGGTTTGTCATTGTAAACTGCTGAAAATCAAAGTCAAAAGGAAGATTTTCAGGCAGGAGGGGAGAGGAGAGAGTGAGGGCCACATTAACAGCAAATTAGCAGCAATAGGAGTAACAGCTGGCTTCTCAACGTAAACAATGAAAGCCATAAATTAACAAGCAGATTCTAAATTTTATATGGAAATGCGAAGAGGCAACAATTACCAAGGCAATCTGAAAGAGAAAGAACAAAACTTAAAGATTTGTGTTCCCCACGTATTAGGACTTATTTCAAAAATACATTAATGATGAGAGCGTAGTACTGGTACAAAGAGAGAAAAAGCAGGCTAATGAACAAAATACAGAAAACCGTTCAATTATAGCTGAGTTTCTTTGTTGTCTTTTTGTTTTGTTTTTTTACTAAGTAAGGCTGTAATGCGGTAAAAAAAAAAAAAAAAAAAAAAAAGGATGACTTTTTGGTAAATGGTGCTGGGCCAACATTACAATTTGAATCACCGTAATTTCTTCCTCTACATCAACAAATAAAAAAAAAAAAAAAGAAAAGATTGAGTCTTAACCTACCTACACAGCACACAAAAATAAATTCCATACAGATTAAATCTAATGTGAACAATGTAACAATAAGATTTTAGAAGAAAATATGAAGAATATCTTCATGTACCAGAAGTACATTTAAAATTTATTAAGGACAACATAGTGCTAACCACAAAGGATAAAGTAAGAATCATATATTGAACTTCTCTAAAATTAAGGACTTCTATTCATTCAAGGACATGGGTAAGAATAAAAAGCAAGCCATAAAATGGATATTTGCAATGATTATATCTGACATATGACTCATATCTAGAATTTACAAAAAATCCCTATAAATCAACTTAAAAAGGCAGGCAATCCAATAGAGAAATGGCTTTGAACAGATACATCATACAAAATGATATATAACTGTCCAGTAAGCTTATTGAAAAGAAGCTCAACATCGATAGTTGAAAGGATATCCTCATTAAAACCAAGATGTGATATCACATCATACCAACCAGAATGTCTATAATGACAGCAACAGGTAATACTACGGGTCGACAAGGATGTGGAACATACAGAATTTTCATATATTGCTTGTAGGACTTTAGGAGGCTATTAGGCATTGTCTGATTTATCTGAACATACATGTAGCCTATCAATTCTTTTCCAAGTGATATACCTGGAATGTATACATATGTTCACCAAATGACATATGTGAGAATATTCATATCGTCACAACTTTTTACAGACAAAATCTAGAAATACACAAATGTCTATTAAAGTAGAGAAGATAAATGGTTGTATTATTTCCTGCAATTGCAATTCTCTACAGTACCAAGAATGAACATACTATTACTACATTTAACAACACAAATGAATCTCATAAATACAACGTTGAGTGAAACAAGTGTGACACACAAGAGAACACACTGTATGATTGCATTGCATAACTTTAGGTTCGACAATAATTGAAACTAATGGAGTTAGAAGTCAGAATAGCCATTAGTTGGGGGGAAGTACTGGGAGGTAGCACAAAGGGACATCTGGGATGCTAGTAGTGTTTTGTTTTTTGATATGGATGGTGGTTACACAGGTGTATTCACTTTGTAAAACTCGAGGACCTATAAGCATGCAATTTGGCATATTTCAATTTAATAAAAGGAAAAACATTCAATTGGATACAATTTTCCAGCTATCAAATTGACTGTTTTTTGTTTGTTTGTTTGTTTTCAGGACAATATCCATAGTTAGCAGTGAAGCAGGAAATATTTTTGGTCACCTAATGGAATGGAAATTGATATTGATGTAGATTTTCCAGAAGCAGTTGGATGTTATCAAGCAAAGCTTAAAAAATAGATACACTTTTTTCAAATAACACAATTTCCAGGACCTTTTCCTATAGCAATAATCAGAGATATGAAAATAGCTGTTTTTGAAGCATTATATTTACAGTGTTATTTCTATATCTAGACATTATAATTATATGGAGATTAAATAAATATATTACGGAATGGATATTGATGGAGTGCAAAGCCATTTAAATTGATGCATTCAGACAGCATGTTTTGGCTACTACAATCTTGGAATTAAAACATTAAGTGATGAGCTATTTATAAAGCAGTATATCAAGTGATTCAAATTATACTTGTTTTCTCTGAGTAAGGAATTTATTTTCTGTATTTTTTTACATTCTTTATTCTCCTATTTCCAGATTCAACATATAGCACTTTTATAATGGAATAATCAGGCATATTTCAAAAGAAGCAATCTAGTAATATGACAAAAATTTTAAATCAGATATTCATAACCTAGCATTTAAGTACATTACGTTAGCATCGCTTCTTCTTTTTCCACTTTATTTTTTTTTTAAGATTTTATTTATTTATTCGACAGAGATACAGACAGCCAGCGAGAGAGGGAACACAAGCAGGGGGAGTGGGAGAGGAAGAAGCAGGCTCATAGCGGAGGAGCCTGATGTGGGGCTCGATCCCAGAACCCTGGGATCACGCCCTGAGCCAAAGGCAGACGCTTAACCGCTGTGCCACCCAGGTGCCCCTCTTTTTCTACTTTAAAGGAATGTATGCCTTCAGATTTTCAATACATTTCTGTATTCTTGTACCATACTAACCTTTTCTTTATGTTGTTGGTTTTTTTTTTTTTAAAGATTTTATTTATTTATTCGACAGAGATAGAGACAGCTAGCGAGAGAGGGAACACAAGCAGGGGGAATGGGAGAGGAAGAAGCAGGCTCACAGTGGAGGAGCCTGATGTGGGGCTCGATCCCATAATGCCGGGATCACGCCCTGAGCCGAAGGCAGATGCTTAACCGCTGTGCCACCCAGGCGCCCCATCTTTATGTTGTTTTTTATCCAAATTATTTCTAGTTTATTTTGCAATTTCATATAATACTGCAAAGAACATCTTCCAGTTTTTGCTTCGGTTAAATTAATTCCTTGTCATAAATTCCCAGAAGTGAAAATCCCTGGTCAAAAAGTATAAATGAAATATCCAGCACAAAAATTAATTTATTGAGCCATATTTCACTTACAACTTACGAAGTGTTCAAGTCCCTCCTAGGTATACGGTGGATACGAAAATCTGGGTGTTGTGATAGTTCATGATAGTTCGGAGGGTAACAGTGAAGGCTATGATCAAATCTGACCATAAACAGATCAAATATAGTTGGTGGGGGAGAACCCCATGGGAAAAAACCAAATCAAACCTTTAGTGTATGCCGTCTGATTAAAGCCCAGTACCATGGCCACTGGTGGTGTTCATCACTAGGTCAGGCCCTAAACAGCTACTCCTCTACCTCCCGGGATTCCACACACTTGGTTACTTGTCTCTGGCTGTTGGCTGAGACTTAATTCAGGCCGACACTCCAGATGCGGTGTAAAGAAAGCTATTCTCTTTAACCCTTGGTAGGGTATGTCTGCCTTTTGTAGCTCCAGACTGCACTGCCTTTATTGTTTCCACGGATCAAGTTTGTATCAAATTTGCTATCTACTATTTTAACTGCCTCATCTCTATCATTACGTATCTCCCAGCTTCAACTCCCAGTTGCGCTCTTTCCTTTAGGTTAGTTTTCCCCAAGTGTGTTACCTTGTGTTTTCCGGGCTGCGTCTAATTTGGTTATGCTCTTTTATATCTCACACAAGCTGACCGCTCAATAAGTGTGACATAATTGTTTGAAATCTGCTGCTATCCTTTGTTTTGGAATAGTTCCCTGAACTCTAAATACCTGAGCATGAAAATAATTAAGGCGAAGTATTGAATACAATTGATTTTCTTGTACAAAATATTCAATATGCTCTTTAGATTTAGGGAGCTAAAAAGGCTTCCTCTGGATAATATTAAAACCCATTTTGTCGCTTATGCACATTCTGTAAATCCTACTGCTTACACATTTATTTTCATTGACAATAACATAAATTTATTCTATTCATGTTATACAGAAGACCTTTAAGTTAGAACTAAGTTGCAATTGGCTTACAAATTACGTTTTGATGAACACAGTCGTGAGGAATTGGAAGAAGAATATTTAACCAGTTTATATCACCATAGAGGAAACCAGAGCTTTCAGGGCCACGTCATGTAGCTCTGTCAAGTAGACAAATGTAACTCAATCATTTTGATGGACTTATTTATCTATATTGTACTGGAAAGGGTAAGTTAATTTTTTACATTTAAGAGGCAGGTAACTTGTCTATAAATTCTAAAACAATAATCTGTCGTTCCATATAAACAAATGATAAGTACAAATGGCATATTTCTTATAAATTCTTATCCAGTATTAATAAAGTATTCCTTAGAGATATATTCTTGGTTTGAGACCAATAAAATATTTTAATAATGAACGTAAGTGGGACATTGCAATAATGGTAATGCACATTGATGATGACCCTTTCATCCCAGTCCTTCCAGAAATGTTTATGTCCTCTGGTACCCAGGGCATAGGAGTCTAATGGTGTCTCACATTTCTTACATACCATTAGAGGTAAAAAAATATTCTTAAATTGTGTCTGTGATCTTTATTTTCTTAATAGTATAGATTTTATTAATAGTATAGATTTTATTACAAGACAGATGTTTCCATACAAAGGGATTTAATTACTAAAATGGAAAGGAAAACATAAAAGTCAGAGCATTGTTTCAAAGCAAGAAATATGGGGGGGGGCATTTCAACATTCACTTTCAACAGAATGGATTTCGAAAAGCCTTCCTGTAATTCTCTTATTTGAGTTAAAAAAAAAATCAAATCATCATCAGAATCAATGTAACTGGTTTATCTGTTTAAGTATCTGATGCCACAGTAACTGCCATATTTAACTATGAAGTTCTCCTGCTAAAGAAGACAATCTATTCTCAGCTATCCCCTCCCTTTTTATACATGCATAAGAAAACAGGGAATGAAAAATGGACAAAATTAAATTCATGGTCATTTGATCTAAATAAAAAGTCATACTTCACAGAGTGAAATATACCACACTTTCTACAGTTGCACATTTTTTATTGTTTTTGCAGAGCGGAGGCCTAAAATAACTCACAACTTGTACCTTGTAAAGTAATGATGCTGTTCTATCAGAGTTTTGTTTTCTGAGTAGTATGCCCTCACAGACAGCGATATCAATGTGCTCTTGCTGGAAGTCTGCTCGGCCTCCACTTCACACCTATTTCCAACCTGTGATTGACAACTGACCCTGCTTACAAGTTTCTTCACATCTCCCCGGCGTGGCACTATTGGCCAGTATACCAAGTGACCGGCAGAGACAGCAATGTCTAACGCTGCTCCATCATCACCTGAGAAGACAGTTGACTCTTTTTAGCTACGTGTGTTCAAGGGCCATTCATTTTATCAGTGAGCACCTTACAATAGTGTCCTTGAATGGACAAACGAGATAAATTGCATCGGGAAAGTATGGTAGAGAGACAGGTTAATGAGAGCTGCCTTTCATTTTTAATCAAGTGTTAAAGTAAGCACCCTGTTCTCTGCATGTGTGTTGCACACACAGAGAGAAGAGATCACAGCAGAAATTGCAAGTATAAAATGTCACAATAATTTTGATATACTTCAATGAAACTATTAATGTTTTTTTAAAATGAAAACTCTATAGACAGCTGCTAAAAGGTAGGAGAAACTTTGACAATAAGTATAACACAGGACCGTCCTGACAAAATGAGACCTATGTTCACTTTATCCAATGCCCAGAAAGCTTCTAGTTTAAGTCATCACTGACATACTCTATATAATCCCATTTTGCTTTCCCAGTCGCCTTTTGGTCCCTGAACTCTTTTTCTTATCTTGTAGTTGCATATGTACCCACAAAGGTGATTAGATCTTCCATACTTCATTCTCCAAAACTATTCATTGTGCTCTTTGAAATTTACAGTGAATCCTTAAATTCTTTTCTCTTTGTTTCACATCGCTGTCATGACTTAAACTTATCATCGCCCAGAAAGAAAATTTCCTTGAAGTTCCTGGGAGCAGTGGCTTTTTTTACCCCTCGCCTCCCGTGTAGAGACTCTCAGGACCTGCAATAGGAAGGAGTTGTTCTTTGCTACTTTAAGACCACTTTTCCAACAACCTTCCTCAAAAACTCCCAATTTTCATAGTTCATGATATCATACTATACCACTTACTTTCTTGTGGTCCTGGATGTACCTCATTCACTTTAACTTGGTATTGGGTTAATACAATTCTACGAGCCCTGAAGGAACCATGTACATTCCTATAAAGAATAACCTGACCCAGACATCCCAAACCACTTTGATTAAAAATAGAGGAAGAAGAAATTGGGACACAGACATTAGGTCTTTAATTTCTTTGAACTTGATCTCAAAAGAACAAGAGTATTATGATTTTAGACTTCAATTCCTTTGGTTCTAATGTTTTTGAATTTTAACTCAAAAGAGAATTTAATTTCTAAACTTTTTTTTTTCTTCGTGGAATTAATTTGAGGACTTTGTATCTGAATTTGATGCAATTTACATTGTTAGCATTTTATTATTGAAGAGCCTTTACGCATTAGGAGTATCTTTTTTTTTTTTTTTTAAGATTTTATTTATTTATGTGACAGACAGCCAGCAAGAGAGGGAACACAGCAGGGGAGTGGGAGAGGAAGAAGCAGGCTCCCAGCGGAGAAGCCCGATGTGGGACTCGACCCCGGAATCGGGATCACGCCCTGAGCCGGAGGCAGCCGCTTAACAACTGCGCTACCCAGGCGCCCACGCATTAGGAGTATCTTAATGTTTTCATTTAGTTTCATTTTAGTATCTCTGAGAGGCTCTATTGGATAACTTGGCTGTATACAATCTGTGATGAAACATACAACAGGGAATGAATTTTCAGACTTGGGTAATTTAATTAACACTATATTTTTGACTCACTCTGGAGCCTCCTAGGGCCTTAATGTATATAACCTCGATATTGATCAAAATAATTGATATTAGGGAGGCACTTGATGAAGGTGGGAGAAGGACTGTCTCCACACTTTGTTGATTTTCTCCTTTTTAGGAAGAGGAAAAATACCTGTCATTTTTCTTAGACTTAATGGTGAAGTCCAAGTTGATAACAGAATACAAAGCTGGGAATGTTCAAGAATACTCATTCCTCTGCTCTCATGATTCCTTCTGTGGATAGATATATCCATTGTCACAACACTCCTGGCCTCCCCCTACATTTTCACCTCATTGACATGTGGTGAATGCTATATGAGAGGAACTGTTATTAAGTGCTTTACATGAATTAACCCATATGAATGCTATGAGGTCCATAGGAGGGGTACAACATATACTGTCATAATATGGAACATTATTACTCCCATATGATAATGAGACAATGGAGTTAAATAATTTGTCCAAACCACAAGTGACAGTTATGTTGCCAAATCAAATCTCCAGCCCCCAATTTTTATTATACTCATATTTCAAGAGCTTTCATGAACAGTTGAACACTTCCTTCTTCTAGAAACATATTTTTTGTCCTGGTTTCTGTTATCCCACCAACTCTGATCACTTTATTTTCCCAGTGGCCAGTCCCTCTCAATCCCTTTGGTGGGTTCTATCATACTGCCTGATTTGTTAATATTAGAATTCACCAGGGCCTTGTTATGAACCCCATTCTTGATTATACCTACATTCTTTCCCTGAGTAACTTCATCTGAGACCATGGCATTATATATCATGCAAATGCTAATGACATAAATTATGTCACTGGCCTTCCTCTCCACACTGAAAGTCAGAAGCACGTATCCAAATACTTTATTCCAATCACAACATGGATTTCTAAAAAGCATTTCAAACACAATATGTTCAAATGGAACTATTAAATCCCTACACATACTCTCATCCTGCTCCTATCAAAACAGCCTAGAAGTCGTCTGTGAATCAACCCTTTCATCACGTAAATGCATGTAAAAACGGAGAAAAGATACATACCAAAGTAACAAATGTTACTGCCTCTAGGATGTGCGCTGATGGGGAGAGAAGGGTTAGCTATATGAACAATAAGTTATACGGATTATGCATTTGTGTCTGTGTTGCATATAAGAGAAACAGGTAATAAGGAACTTTTAGACTTTTTTTATCAATATGCTTCCTTATTACTTGAAAATTTAAAAAAATCAAAATGTATTCGTATAGCACTTTATAATTCAAAATATTTTTGAAAACCCAAGAATCTGATTTCTCCACCTACTATGAAATTACTAGTTTACATTTTTCCACAACTCTTTTTTTTTTATCCACATGGGACCAAATAATCTTAATTTTGCTATGATTTCATTATAGCATTATAGACTCAAAGTTTATGTGGTTGAGCTCTGTAGCTATACCTGTATCTACAACAAAACTAAATGAAATTTTGAATAATAGATTAAAATCACTTTTTTCAATATCTTTTATAATTTAGGCATCAAAACTTCACTCAAAATTTAAGTTGACTAACAGTGTAAAATAATTTTTTTTCTAGATCCATAATATAAATTATTTTTTCCTAACATAAATTTCCTCTCAAATTTAGGAATATATTTTTACCACACTCTACAATATAAATAAGTTAAATGAATTTATTTGGGGACCAGAATGAATTATTCATCTCAAGTAAAATAATTACAAGAAGAGAATTCATTATTCAGCTATCATAAGAAATCATTTTTTACAGTCAACTTTTTAAAATTCACTCTGAGTAAAGGGACACAGTCAGCTAAAACAATGATAGAAGAAAAAAAAAACCCTAAGCAATATATTGCTGTTTGAAATAATTGTTAAGAAAAGTCAGGATTGGGGACACCTAACCTAGGTGGCTCAGTTGGTTAAGCATCTGCCTTGGGCTCAAGTCATGATCCCAAGACTGGGATCGAGTCCCACACCAGGCTACTTGCTCAGCAGGGAGCCTGCTTCTCCCTCTGCCTACCACTCCCCTTGCTTGTGTGTGCGCATGTGCTCTCTCTCCCCCTCTCTCTCAAGTAAATAAAATCTTTAAAAAAAGAAAAGAAAAAGCAGGATCAGGGTGCCTGGATGGCTCAGTCAGTTGAGGGTCTGCCTTCAGCTCAAGTCATGATCCGGAGTCCCAGGACTGAGTTCTGCATCAGGCTCCCTGCTCAGCAAGGAGTCTTCTTCCTCTGACCCTCCCCCTCTCTCGTGCTTTCTCTCTCTCACTCACTCTCTCTCTCAAATAAATAAATAAAATCTTTTTTTAAAAAAAGTGGGGTCTTTAGCTTAACTTACTATGCAATGTGTTTCATTATCATTTAATATTCTACATTCTACCTCTCCTCTGATTTTGTCAAAGTTCTAAGACACTGAACCTCAGAAATACCATTTTCATTTTCAGTACTTATTACATAGTCACTCCCTTTTTTTCAGTACAGAAGTTATCTATGGAATGCTCTATACCCATTAAACCTAATTTCCTCATGCCTACTTTTACTTCTGGCTTAAAGTTAGAAAACCAGCGTTCTGATCAATGAGATATGGTGCATGTCACCAGCCCTCTTTCTCTTAGAGCTTGGTGTAACTTTTGACCTCATCATTACTGCCCTATGAACACTCTCATTCCATTGATTCATGATTCTGTGATCTTATTCCTTTCTCATACCATTCTATCCATACCTTCTCTACCTGTTTTCCTAGATCACTTCTATCATTGGAGTTATTCTCCATGATAAACTTCTTGGATTTTAGATTAGCCACTCTATACTCTAAAATGTGAAAAGCATATTTATTTTAAGTGTTTAAGGAAGTGTCAATGCAAGATGTCAGATTGAACACGTTTGTTCCTCCCCCGCACCAGACATCAATATTTAAAAAAGGGAGCAACCTCTAACAAGAAAGTAACAGGCAATGGCAATGAGAGGATTCGACAGATATTTTGAGGATAGACTATAGATAAAAGGGTGATGACAGATGATAGAGCACGTAGGCAACAGAAATTGGGGATTTGTGACCGTGCACCTGCAATGAGATCCTGGAGTGACTCAGCCTCAGATGCAGCAAGTGGCAATGGTAACAGAGAAGATCTATGGAGGACAGAAGGCTTCACCAGGCAGCCAGCCCCCATTCTCCCACCCTGCCCAACCACACCCTTGAAGTGAGATCAAGCTCCAAGCATTTGTTCTCTGGGAAAAACCTGAAGGGCTCTTCTCTAAAATACTGATCAAACTGACGATAGAAAAATAGGGCTTTCTGGAGACTTTCATTCATTCAACAAATGTTTACAGCATATCTATTCTCTGTCAGTCTCTCATTTGGTCACCAAAAACACAATGTTGAACAACACCAAGTTTCTTTCCTCATGAAGATCACACACACACACACACACACACACACACACACACACACACATCAATGATAAATACTAAATGAGGAAAAAACTAAGCAGGTTAAGGTGCTGTGTGTCATTTATGTAGTGTGGTCAGGGTGCACAGGAAAGAGAAAGGTGGAGGTAAATGGAAATTCTACCACACGGGTAAAACAGATCATTCGAGGCACAATATCCGTAAAATAAGAATGGGACACTGTGAAAAAAGAAACAGGACAAAAATATTCATAAAAAACTTAAAATCATTGCTGACTAAAAGGGTTAGAGTATAAGGTGGAGCAATTTCCAAGAATGTAGAATCAACGTATAAGAACTCAGACAATATGAGGTACGGAAACCCATGCCAAGGTTGAATTGCAGTTTGAACTGACTCCAGGGTATGGGCTCTTTGCCCCTGTTATATATTGATCCAAAATCTACATTTGTTCATCTTTAAAATGGGTATGCTAATAGCTTACAGTTTTCTTCTAGGTTAAGAGCTATGCACATTAAGGATTTAAGATAGTAACTGACACATACTAGTTGTTTCATAAATGCTAGCTATTATTAATATATCGCTATGCTCAGTCTTTTAGAGCTATCATTAATTTTCATGCTGTCAAGTTTCACCTCCTGTGAGTCATCACAAAATCTTTATTTTCATCCCTGATGTCTCCTAAGTTCTGGTTCAATATTTCCATCTGCCTCCTTCATAGTGCCACTTGAATTTTTTGCTTTTAACGTCTTACCACCATTGGGAAATGTTACAGTGTAATGCAATTAACCCTAAAATGAGAATCAAAAGATTATGTTAAAAAAATAAAATTGTGCTCAAATCTAACTTTAGCATAAGTTTTGTGACCCTTGCATCAGTTTCTTTCTTTTCAGTTACTGAAAAGGGAAAATTAGAGATTTTATTTCAATGAAGTTTAAAGTGATTTCTAAACTAATTCTGCAGACAGATTATAGATTTATGAATTGTTGATGGCCTTTCCCAAATCCTTCATTTTCAAAAAAACCAAAAAACCAAAAAACAAAAAAAGCAAAGAACCAACAAAAAACCTCTCATGATGTTTTGTTTTGTTTTTTGTATTTTGGTATTGTTTTTTTTTTTTTTTTTTTTTTTTTTTTTTTTTTTTTTTTTTTTTTTTTTTTTTTTTTTTTTTTTTTTTTTTACAATACCTTTCTATTCTTCCTAACTCCTGTTTAGCTTTGTGTGTTTTTACTTACTATCTGGGCTATTACAGTGTCACCCTGGCTGGCCTCTTGGACCAAAGCCTCTATCCCATCCAATCAATACTTCATGATGCTACCTCCTTCTTTGTCCTAAAATGTGGCTTTGATTATTTTATTCTCCACCTCAAAAACTTTTGTGACTTACTATGACTTTGAGGAAGAACAGAACTCTTGTATTTGACATTCAAGGACAAACAAAACAGGTCTAAGTTTTAGCTTTTTTTTTTTTTTTTTTTTTTTTCTGATAGTTCACCACTTCAAACAAGCTATTTGCCAGGCTCAATCATGGATTTGCTTTTTTACCTCCACGACTTTCCTCACACTCGCTTTTCTTTTTCTTTTTTCTTTTTTCTTTTGTCAACACTCCACTCCACATACAACTGTCTGAATGCAAATCCTACCCATCTTTCAAGGTCTAGCCAAAGTGCCTCCCCCTGTCTGAAGCCCTTACAGATTGTTTTCTTTGAGCTGCTTTAGAACTTATTTCAGTACAACTAATATATCATTTATAACATATTAGTCTGCTTTATAATTATTTGCATATATATCTTAAGACCTCTATTTGATTTCAAGTTTTGGGATGAAATAAATCATCACCACAGCACCTAGCATGACGCCCGGCATGTGGAATGTCTTATAAATATATATGACATGAATTAATGCATTTTTCCTGGGACAAAATAAATAGAGCTTCCTTTCTTTCACTTTGAATGTTATCAAAAAGTATATGATGAGGCCATTGACATTTTGCAGCCTAGACTTACCATTAAGATATATTTTGTTTAAAAACAGCAATAATATTGAGAGGCATTCACATTTATACATCTCAATCAATGCTCATGAGAGAATGAAAACACCGCTGTTCAAAGATGCTTCTGTAGAGCAATAAAAACTAAATGAGAAAATATTAATCCACTCTTTCTAATGAGAAATTTTTTGAAAATACCTGGCAATTAAATAATTACATAAACTTTAAATTTGTCTGTAAGCCTGAATTAGCACAAGGTAGCACAACTGCATTCCCTTCAGAATTAAGTCAGATAATAAAAATTCTAAAGCACAATGTAGCAAATCCTCCGGAACAATCGTATTAGGATAAACCTTTTGCCTGGAATTCTATCTCTGCGTAGAACGCTACAATGGTCCACAAAGTGATATATAAACATGGTAGCCTTCATCGATAAAGATAAAATGACTCACCTACTATCAGTAAAATATACAGTTGGTGTTTATACATATTCTGCTTCTGAGTAATGCTAGTCATTCATGAAATACTTGTTTGGCTTCAGCTGATAAACATTAATCAAACAATGTTTTTTTTTCGGGTAGAGGGATCTGGGCACTGAGAAGTTCTCATTGACATTTAAATATAATTTTTTCTTCAATAAAACAAAAAATGTTTAACTATGCTTATTTGCTAAGCAACTCGCCCTGGGCTTGGTGATTGCTATCTTCTTCTTGGTGCCATCTTTTCTCCATCACAATTTCTCCCATGCATTCAAGACAGCTCCTGATTGATAAATTCTTGTGGCACGAAATTACCACGCTATTGGGACATACTGGTTTGCGTACTCATGAAACTCGTTTCCTTAAGGATGACTATCCCAGAAATACTGAGAAGGGCTATTGAGAAATAAATGAAATGAAATAGAAAACATTAGAGATAGAACATTGTTAAGACATATTGGAAGAGTATATTTGTAATGAGTGAACCAAAAATAATAAAAAATTGAGAAGAACATTTCACATAAATAGTAGAGAAAGGAAATGCCATTGCCTCCTAATTAAATCTAAAAACGTGATATTTTGGGTTCTTAGACATTGCTGTAATGTTCCTAGCATGTAGAGCCACAAACAATGAACATTTTCTTAACAAATGAGTTTGTTGAAGATACAAAAGGGATTTTCCCACTGACCAAACTGATCTTGTTTTATGTCTCCCCATGCCACATATACCCTGATCTTACATAAATGGTTCTGAAAGTGACACGTCCGATATTCCAGTGACTCTCAGACCCAACAAAAGCATACCTTAACATATAGATCAGAATATAGTTCTAATGGAAATATACACAGAGAAGATGTTGACTACTTTCACATTAAAGTCAATTTTTCACATACAGGCTCTATACAGCTTGACACTGAGAACCAAAAAACTTCAGAAAACTGCACTGAATATAGATAGCCTGTATGTCATGGTTACTTAAGAAAGTGTTTCTAGTTTTCTTATCCATATTTATTTCATTCAGAATCCATTCGTACCTGGAACCCACAGGTTAAAATATCACGATTTTTAGCATGAGTAGGGTCAGACTACAAAAAACCAGGAGAATACTTGGAAATAATTGAAGACTTTTTTTGCTCCTGGAAAACTCAAAGCATTGTATTACTGAGATCTGGCAGGCTTCTCCACCCTCCTTGGTGAGGATGGCTGCATGTGTTGTAGGTTGGTGGATCTTCTCCACATCTGGGCACATCAGCTGATAGAACGAAGCCTAAGACAGTAGACCTGCGCCCTCTTTCTCACAGTACCTGAGGCATTCGAAGAGAGGCAGGGTCAGATGAAAGGGACAGAACCTGCTCCCACCTCAGGCAGAAGAGGGGATTACTCTCCAACTTGTCTACTAAAAAAGCCACCAAAACTATACATTCTTCATGTGTGAATTCCAGTCTATCCTGAAACCGATGAATTGACAATTGGAGAATTGAGCCACAGGTAAATCGGAACTTCTTCAAAGTTGTATATTATTTGACTAAGAAAGAAGGGAGATTAAAGTTTTTCTGATTATTGGCAGTATAGAACTATCATTATATGTGGAATAGGGTAGAGAAAAATTTGTAACCCAATTAATTTTTTAAGCTAAAGAATATATAAAAATATGCTCACCTCATAAAAGCTCTAACTTTCAATTTATCTAGCCATAACTAATATCTATCGATCTATATATCTCTCTATCCTCTGTCCATCCATTCATCTATCCATTAAAGAGATTACACAAAGTTAGCGTTATGAAGATATATGTGACATTCAGAATTCCATTACTGACTATGCCTGTAATCCTAAAGAAACCAGGTTCTCCTTGCAATGAGTAAAAAGTGATGATTAGAATTATGCTCGGATAGATTTTCTTTGACATTCAGCTGCAAGCTTTCTATCTACTTCTCCAATCTGTATTAATATTAATGTAATAGCCCTACCTGACCCATAGCTGCAGGCATTCTAACTGAATCTGCATCTTCTTTGCACAATACTACCAATTTTAGGGATGTGAAATTAGCAGCAGTTGCAGTGAAATGGAGAGCTGCCATCCCTCACTCCACTCTCTGAGCTCTTCTCACTGAAGCAAGAAAAAAGAACCGAAGAGTGGGATAATCTTGGGTCCTTCCGAGTGCCAAGGTCAGAAAATGTGGATATAAAAGGAAAGGAAAGAACTAAGGTATTTCCCAGCAGGTAAGCTAAGATACCATGAGAGAGGATCTGGAGTTAAGCAAGGGGTCTTATATAATAAGGGCTGCACATTAATTTTTGATTTTGTATTCTATAACTTGAAAACAAGTATGGTTGTCCATAAAGAATAAGAAATATTCAGCTAGGAAGTGATTAGTCATATCTTTATCATCTATACATATGCCTAGAGACCTAGACAGAGGTATATATGTATATGTATTTGCCGGTTTGTTTGGTCGGGCTTTTTTTTTTTTTTTTTTTTTTTTTTTTTTTTTTTTTTTTTTTTTTTTTTGGGGGTCCTTTTTTTTTTTTTTTTTTTTTTTTTAGCTCTGTGTCTCTGTGTTGAGGTCTACCACATTTCCTTTCTTTCACAGTTTTTTTCATCATCCCTCTAGGTTTCTCAACACCAAGAAAAGATATGTGCCAAACACTAATATATATATCCATTTATTCTGTAGAAAATTTCAAGAACAACTACCTTTCTGCTGGTGAGTACAGCTGTCACAAACCTCACGGGAGAAACTCTCCCTACATTGTAGAAATAACTTCTGTGCTTGCTGCACACAAACAAGGTTGTAGGAAAAGTAAACATATTAAAATCTATCTTACTCCCAGGAGACTCAATAACAATTTTAAAACCAAGAAAATCAGAGGAGAGGTACAAGCACTCACATAGCTATATGAAAGTTTAAAAAGGAAAAAAGGTATTCTTCATAAATGATTTCCTATATTCCTCGGGCTCTAAAGCAAACCAAAATAACTGAAAAAAAAAATTGTAAGAACTATACAAATATTCAGATGAGGGAGACGGTTAAATGTAGATAGTTTAGAAATAAAATTTCATTCTGAGTTCTCTCTGGGTACAGGAGCTAGAAAACCCCTCAACATCATAAGAAATTTTGAAATGGAAGGAAAAAAAGAATCGCTGCCTCATAGCCAACGTTCTTTCCCCCTCACGTCACATAATGCTGTTCTGGCTTTAGGTGCCAGCCGCTCGGCTGTCTACCACAGGCAACATTTCCTCTCACTGTGCACCATTCAGTCGAGCGTTTGGACTGCCAGCTGTCTTGGCTGCAGATTTGTAGGCTTCCTGTTTTTCTCTTGAACCATATATACCTTATCCTGCATGGTTGGTTTCTGAAAGCTTCCAGAGATCTCTATGTACAGTAGATTCACATTTGCATGTGTAATTCCTTACTGTCTGTCAAACAAGGAAGGAAAGGGATATACTGGTAGGTAAAATGTTTCCAAAGGTGGAAGCAAAGACTCCTGGATAAGGAAAGTAGTGTAGGTCAAGCTGACATTTCTACTGACATTCAATGATTCGAAACAAAAAAAGAAACAAAAATACAAAAAAAGCGATTCTCTTCACTCTAGGTCTTTATGCTTCAACTGTGATTTTCTTCATCTTATCTCTTCAAAATATCAAAACGTCTTACGACATTGCCGTGAAATCTAAAAGAAAATTCTACAGTTTCACAAATCGTATGTCGAGGTAGACATAGCAGTCCTTAGCCAAATTTCATCTATACTCCATACATTTGGGGACCATAATATATTTCATTTATATACTTCTGCTATTACTTCCCCTTTGATGCAATGGGTAAAGCTGAATAAATAAAGAAGCGCCAGCATATCATTTACTATACAGTTCAATTCTCAACCCTGGCTGCACATTTGAATCATGTGAAAAGCTAAGCTCTGCCCCCAGAAATTTTATTTTAACTTGACTGAGATTTTTTTTTTTAATACTTAGAGTTGATCTGATATAGTTAAATCATCAAGCAATAAACTAGAGAGTTCATTTATTAAAAAACTAAAACTAAAACAAAACAAAAAACAAAGCTAAGCATACTTAAGAATAAAAGAAATTTCCACAGGGTTAATCTCTCATAAATTGCTACATATAGGCTGCTCCCTGATTCACCAATACTCTTCAAATAGTGCTTTGTATTTATTTTGGTAGACAAGATAATGCACCCCCCCCCACCCCGCGCCAAGACAGCCATGCCCTAATCCTGAGAACCTGTGAATAGGTTACATAGCAAAGGGGCATCACGTTGTATATGGAATCAAAGCTGCTAATCAGCTGACCTAAAAACAGAGAAATTATCCTGGTTCACCCACATGGGCCCAGTAAAATCACAAGGGTCCTGAGAAGGGGAAGATGAAGCAGAAGAGGGTCAGAAAAAGAGATGTGTTAACAGAAACTGGGTCAGAGTCAATATTACTGGTTTTAAAGATGGAGGAGAGGTGCTATCTTTCAAGGAATGTGGACAGCTTCTAACAAGGTAGATATGGTAAGGAAGCCAATTTATCCGTAGAGTTCCAGAAAAGAAGGCACCCTTTCCTGACACATTATTTTAGTTCAGTGAGTATTGGATTTATAACCCATGAAATTGTAAAATAACACATTTGTGTTCTTTCAAGCCACGGAATTTGCAGTAATTTGTTCCAGAAACGTTAGAAAACTAATACAACTATTTTATCATAGACCTTTAAAATTTGCTTGTTGGCATTAAAATAACAGTGTAATATAATTATGGTAAACAATTTAGAGCAACTAGCAATAAGCCAGAGATTAATATATTCATGCCAGTTGGTAATCTAATCAGTAAATTCAATTTCACATAAAAGATAGAAATCTTCATATACGTGTATTACTTATAAAAACAAAAATTTATAATTATAAATCAACAAGAAACATTTATTAAAATAGTACGTCACCTTTTAAAAAATAGAGACATAAAAATATAAGCAGATGGCACGTAAATAATAACCTAGAATGCCACATGATACAGATTAAGGCACTAGACTTGACAGTGAAGTGAAAAAGAACTACATACTAGTTTTGCTAAAACTAAGAAGAGATATAATTTTCTACCTATATTGGAAGCATTAAGTGCTCAGCAGGGAGCAGAATGATTTATGATGGTAGAGGTAGCATAATGTTCTGGAAAAGAAATTAAGATAAAATTAAGCTGGATATCAGAAATGGTCCCAATAAAATGCAGTCATCTCCCAAATAAAGTGGTGGGATCTTTACCACCTGAGAACTTTATATAATAATGACTTTTAAAATCAAATACTTTTAAAAATATTATCAAAGACTTGAAAAAAATTGCTTAGGCTCATGAAACTAGAGAGAGAGAGAGAGAGAGAGAGAAATTTGCTTAGGCTCACGAAACTATATATATATATATATATATATATATATATATCCCATTTTTATATATCTATCTCATGAAACTATATATATAGAGATAGATATCTATATAGGTATATAGATATATAGATATCTATCTCTATATATATCCCATTTTCTATATATATAGATAGATATCTATATATCTATATAGGTATCTATATATATATCCCATTTTCAGAAGGGAGGTGCCCCCTAGTATTTACACCAGAACATAAAAGCATTTAAAAATATATATTTGCAATTGACCCTTGAACATAGGGTTAGGGGCACAGTCAAAAATCTACATATAACTTTTGACTTCCAAAAACTTAACTGCTAGTAGCCTAATGTTTACCAGAAGCTTTACTGAAAACATAAGCAATAGATTAACACATATTTTATAATGTTATCTGTATTAAATACTGTATTCTTACAATAAGGTAAGCCAGAGAAAAAAAGTTAAGAAAATCATAAGGAAGAGAAAATAGATTCACAGTACTGTACTGTATTTATTGAAAAAAAATTGCATAAAGGTGGACCCACAAAGTTCAAACTTATTTGTTCAAGGGACGACTGTGTGTGTGTGCATGTGTGTGTGTATTTTTAAATATGTATAGTATTTAAATATGTATGTTTTTATTTTAAGTTTTTATTTAAATTCAAGTTAGATAACATATGTGGTAAAATTGGTTTCAGGTGCAGAATTTTGTGATTCATATATAACACCCGTGCTTATCACAAGTGCTGTCCTTAACACCCATCACCCATTCAGCCCATCTCCTGTCCACCTCCCTCCATCAACCCTGTTTGTTTTCTATAGTTAAAAGTATCCTATGGTTTGCTTCCCTCTCTCTCCCTTTTATTGCCTTCCCCTATGTTCATCTGTTTTGTTTCTTAAATTTCACATATGAGTGAAATCATATGGTATTTGTTTTTCTCTGACTTATTTCACTTAGGATAATACACTTTAGCTCCATCCATGTCATTCCAAATGGCAAGATTTCATTCTTTTTGGTTGGCTGAGTAATATTCCCTTGTGTGTGGTATATATATATATATATACATCTTCCTTATCCATTCATCAATTGAGGCACATTTGGGCTCTTTCCATAGTTTGGCTATTGCTGATAATGCTGCTATAAACATCAGGGTTCATGTACATAATAAGTGAATACTATGAATAACTCTATATGTATAAATTTGACAACTTAGTTAAAATAAACCAAATTCTTGAAAAGTAAAAACTACACAACTCACTCAACATGAAACAGAAGATCTGAACAGTCATCTGGTGTAAAAAATATTTTTTCTGGACTTTTTAAAAAGTGAATTCAATTTCTTCAGACCCAGATGATTTCATGGGGGAATTCTATCAAATATTTAAAGAATTAACAACAATTTTACACTTTTACAATCTGTTCCAGAAAACAGATAAAAGGTAACACCTCCCAAAACATTTTCTAAAGCCAGAATCATCCTGACATCAAAAACAGATAGAGCTAAAATTAAAAAATAGTGACAATACCAAATGCTGTCCAATACCAAGGGACAATTGGCAATTGCACTCCTGGACATTCCAGAGGAATGAGAACTTACATCCACACAAAAATGTGTATATAATTATTCATAGCCGTTTAATTGTAATAACAACTGGAAAAAAATTAAATGGCTCTCACCAGGTAAATGGCTGGAAAAAAAACGACATACTCATACCATAGAATACTCACGAGCAATAAAAAGGAACAAACTATCAATATACAAAACAACTTTGATGGATCTCAAGGGCATTGTGCTAAGTGAAAAGAACCAATCTTATAATGTCACATGCCATATGATTTAATTTATAGACCTTTTTTTTTTTTTGAGAGAGAGATTGAGAGAGGGATAAGAGAGAGAACATGAGCAGGAGTGAAACGGCAGACAGAGAGGGAGAGAGAGAATCCCAAGAAGTCTCCACACCCAGCATGGAGCCCGAAATGGGGCTTGATCCCACAACTCTGAGATCATGACCTGAACCAAAATCAAGAGTTGGCCACCCAACCCCAACCACTGAGCCACTCAGGTGCCCCTATATACTTCTTGTAAATGTATTATTGAATTATTTTTATATAATTTTATTTTATTGTGGTAAGATCATTTAACATGAAATCTACCTTCTTAAATTTTCAAGTATACATTACAGTATTGTTGACTACAGAATTCTAGAGCTTATTTATTTTGCTTAACTGAAACTTTGTGCGCATTGAATAGTAATTCCCCATCTATCTTTCCCCACTCCATAGAAACCCCAGTTCCATTCTGTATGAATTTGACTATTATGGATAAATTATATAAGTGGAATCATGCAATATGTGTCTTTCTGTACTGGCTTATTTCACTTAGCATTATGTCCTCGAGTTTCAACCACGTTGTTGTGTATGGCAGAATTTCATTCTTTCTAAAGGCTGGACAGTATTCCACTGTATTCATATACCACATTTTCTTTTGCATTCATCTATCAGTGGATATTGAGATTGTTTTCACATCTTGGCTATTGTGAATAGTGCGTTAATGACCATAGAAGTGCTCATATCTCTTAGAGATCTTGATTTTGATTCTGTTAGATAAAAATCCAGAAATGCATGATAAGAAAGATTGTTGAGCTTTGTTAAATGGTTTTTCTGCATCTATTGAAATAATTCTGCCATTTTTATCTGCTAATGTGGTATATCACATTAATTGATTTTTATATGTTGAACCATCTTTGCATCACATGAATAGAACCTAGTTGGTCATGGTCTGTGTTCCCTTTCATGTGCTGTTGGTTTAGTTTTGCAATTTGTTGAGGTGCTTAAATCAATGTTCATAAGGGATGTTGGTCTGTAGTTTTCTTGTAGTGTCTTTGCTTTGGTATCAGAATAATGCTGGACCCATAAAATTAATTTGAAAGTGTTGCCTCCTTTTTGATTTTTGGAAGATTTTGATAAAGATTGGCATGAATTCTTCTTTAAATGTTTGATAAAATTCACCAGTGAAGCTGTCTGTTCCTGGGCTTTTCTTTGTTGGGAGGTTTCTGATTACTGATTCAATATCCAAATTATTTATAGGTGTGTCAGACTTTCTTTTTCTTCATGATACTAGTCTTGGTAGGTTGTATGTTTTTAGAAATGTATCCATTTCTTCTAGGTTACCTAGTTTGCTGGTATAAATGTATTCATTGCCATTTCTTATTACTTTTTGGACTTCTGAGGCATCAGTTGTAATGTCTCTTCTTTTACTTCTTTTCACTACCCTTAGAGATAAATCTGACAGAAGTTGTGCAAATAGTGTTCACTGAAACCTACAAAACATTCCTGAGAGTAATTGCAGAAGATTTATATAAATGGGGAGGTATATCATAACCATGAATCAGAAGGTTCAATATTATTAGTGTCAATTCTTTTGTAAGTTGATTTATGGAATCAATACAATTCAAATAAAAATCCATGCAGGCCTTCCTTTTTGTAGAAATTGAAAAACTGATTCTAAAATTTGTATAAAAATGTAAAGGACCTGGGGTAGCCTAACGACTTTGAAAACTAATAATGTTGAGGAGTTACCATTTCTTGGTTTCAAGATTTTCATAGGTTGAACCTCTTTACATCCCATGGATAAAACCTACTTGGTCATGGTGTATGATCACTTCAATGTGCTGTTGTATTCGTTTTATTATAAAGGTGCAGCAATCAAGAGTGTGGTATAGGAAACAAGCTGGATAAATCAATTAATGGAAGAGAACAGAAAGTTCAGAAATAGTTTCAATACATTTATACATAACATTTTCAGCAAAGGCAATTCAATAGAGAAAGCATAAAAATTGTGTTGAAATTATTTGGTCTCCATGTGAGATTGAGTGAATTTTAATCTATACTCATGTCATATTCACAAATTAGAATGAGTCATAAACCTAAGTGTCAAACCTATAATTATAAAATTATTAAAAGAAAACTTAGGATAAAATTGTTATGATATGTTGGATAAACACTTCTTAAGACATCAAAAATACTATACATAAAAAAACAAACCGATACATTTGATTTCATCAAAATTAAAAATATCTGCGCTTCAAAGGAAACTATTAGGAAAATGAAAGCACAAGCCACTCACCGACCGGGGTATAAAATTACCAATTGTATCTGATGAAAAGCTTGTATCCAGCATATATAAAGAACTTTAACACTCAACAATAAGAAAGTATATAGCCAATAAATAAAATGGGCAAAATATTTGAATAGACATTTCACCAAAGAAGACACATACATGGCAAATAAGCGAATGAAAATATGCTCAATATTTTAAAAGATGCCAACTAACACTATTATGTAATACACACTTATCAGAATGCTTACAGATAAACAGAGACCATAACAAGTGTTGGCAAGGATTTGGAGGAGCTAAAGCCCTCATACAGTACTCATACAATGGTACAGTCACTTTGAAATAGTTTGGTAGTTTATTTTTATTATTTTTTAAAATTTTTTATTGTATTATTTATTTGAGAGGGAGAGACAGGGATAGCGAGAGAGAGCACGAGCAGGGAGGAGAGGGAGAAGCAGGCTCCCCATCAAGCAGGGAGCCCAACACAGGGCTCGATCCCAGGACCCCAGAATCATGACCTGAGCCAAAGGCAGACACTTAACTGACTGAGCCACCCAGGCGCCCCTGGTAGTTTCTTTAAAAGTTAAGCATTCACCTTCTATCTGATGTAGTCATTTCACTGCGAGGTATTTATCCAAGAGAAATAAAAGTATGTGTCCATACAAAGACTTGTACATAATGTTGATAGCAGCTATATTTGTAACGGCCTGAAACCAGAACCAACTCAAATGCTCAGTAATGCCTGAACAAGTAAACAAAGACTGGTGCCTCCATGCAATGGAATTTTCCTCAGCAATAAAAAGGAATGAATTATTGCCGCATGGTACAATGGATAAATCTGAGAACAGTTGAGCAGAGTAAAAGAAATCAGGCAAAAACAGAGAAAATACAATATGCTTCTATTTATGTAAAATTCTAAATAATACATCACTTTTTCATGCTTGAAATTTTTCTATAATAAAAATTTTCCTTTAAAAATGAAGATTCTAAATGAAAAAGATAGTGTAAGTTTAGAAAGTGATCACTAGAAATAATGTGTGTGTACCTGACAGGTTATTTCTTGCTGTTTTCTTTTTTAAAACGAAATTTTCAAAAAAATAAAGAACTTATAAGCAAAGCTCAATATAAAAATGGGCAAAAAATAAGGGTAAACACTAATATATGACAAAGGTGTAAAGATTAATATCCTTACTTAAGACTAAGAGATGTAAAACAGAATCATGATATTCTTACAGTTCTGGAGGCTTCAAGTCTGAGATCACGATGCCAACATGGTTGGGTTCTGGGGAGAGTCCTCTTCTGGAACCTCTTGCAGAAGGTTGACTTCTTGTTGTATCCTAACATGACAGAGACAGAAAGCTCTCTCGTGACCCTTAAAAGGACACGGATCCTATTCACGAGGACTCTATCCCCATGACCTTAACTAATCTTTACTACCTCCTAATGCCATCATATTGAGGGGCAGAGTTTCAACATATGAATGTGGGGGTCATTTATAAACATTTAGTCTGTAAAATCACTTTTCATCCATCAAATTGGGCAAGATTGGAAAAATCGATAATAGTAAATATTGACAACTAGAACTGCTATGTGTTCAATGGTGAATGCAAAATTTTAACTTTATAAATTTCACAAATTGTTCCCTAAAGTTACTGCTCTGACTTATGGAAGATCCTCTCTTCCTAGTCACCAGAAGTTGGTACTGTCATATATACTTTATATACTTTTCAAGTCTCACAGGTGAAAGCATTGCCTTAATTTCATTCACATTTCCTTTATAACCTGTGGGCTTGGGCAGCTTTTCACATAGTGTCTTTTTCTTTACAAACCTGAACTTTCAAATGCTACTTCATTATAACCTAATTTGTTGAACACAGAAGTGTGAATCTTCCACTAATTAATCCATATGGATATTTTCCAACCAATAACATTATTACCAATGGAATAATATTAACATGAACACACACCAAAACATAGATCAGCCATCAGGTGATTATATATAGATACAGTAGTTCTAATCCTTTTATTAGTGTAATTTCATAGCACTTAAAAATATTTAAAAATTACATTTAACTTACATTAATTGAAATTTAATATGTTATAACATTTTCAGGTAAAAAATAAAGTACTGTCCTTTTAAGTTACAACAAAGTTTTAAACTCCTATTCTTACATTTGAAGAAACAGTTTGGACTAGTAGTAGTACATAGCAGGTAGATACTGTCAAAAGGTACCATTACCTTGGGACCACTCCTCTGTAGGATTTCTGGTACCAAGTGTTTCCATGTCATCAACATCACTCAAGCACTCAGGAACAATAAAGAATTTATTAAATTCTTAAAAATACAAATATAATTTTTAAAAGCCAAAATATGTCATAAAAATACTAATGAAAATCTTTTGTTTTCATGCACTGGACTTTTATGTCAGAACTACACTATTTGCATCCAGTTGGTCATTTAATGTTGCCTACTTTCATTTAACATTCTCCTGTATGACTAATGAGAAGAACAAGGAAATGAGCAGAATAATGTTAAGGTAAGTTACACTCCTTTCCAATTTTCTTTTCTACAGTTGCACAGGCCACTGATACTCCGTGTGATTCATATATGTATTAAAAATTCCCCAGAGCACAGCATTCTCTTGTTTATCTCTAGGAGCTCTGATGATCCTTTTGATTAATTCCAAATTCAATTTACAGAAAGCTTTAGAAATGCAAAGGCATGGTTTCGATTTCTCCAGATCTTATTTGTGGAAAAGCTTGTGCAATCTCTGCTAAAATACCAATTCTCACCTTTGATAGGTAATTCATGACCAAGGTCAAAGAGAGAGCAGTGCTCCCTGAGGGGCCACCCACCTCGGGCTGACTAGAGGAATACGTTGTGAAAAATGATTTGAATTATGCATGCAGCGGTACAGGCATGACACTGTCATTTAGTTGGTTCTAAAAAAAGATTTGGTGCACAGTAAATACAACTGATTTTTATGTATCTTGGAAGATAACACTTTATTATAAAGTATGTCACAGTCATCCTCTGGCTGTTAAGACATCTAAAGTCATGTCGGTTTTACAACCTTCCCTCCCAATTACAATTCTGAAGGGTGGTTAGTGGCAAGTGTGCAGTGTTTTGTCAAGCTATTCAGTTTATACAGATGGAATGCTGTTCCGCTCACCAAATCCATTACAAGTGCAAATATGTGGCTAAATGGGCCAGCGTTTGTTTTAGACGTGAGTGCAGCCAATATCCAGAATGTTTGAGAGAGCATCTCCTATAACTTTATATTGAACACAATTCAACATTCCACATTTCTTTCCAATGATTATTTGCTTCCATTAACCCCTTTGCATCTTCCCTTATTTTCAGTGTAGCGCAAAAACAAACAAAACACAAAACAAAACTAATTCCCGTAGGAACTCTCCTAGGGATACAAACCCATTTGGTTATGTCTACTGTCTACTGAAGGATAGAATGGGTCTAGCATTTTCGTGTAGGGCTAGCCTTGTGTTATTCCTCTGATTTCAAAGGTACCTTCAGAGATTACTGATGATCTAGTTTATAAGGGAAGATAAGAAGACATGTTCTTAAAAATTCCTAGGGAATAGAAATTGTTTTACTCCCTTCAAGGGAAAATATTGTGTTTGCTGGACATCAGTCACGAAGGACAAATGGTAGTCACATCAGCTATTTAAAATCCTGTTTTCATTATGCTGCCAACTAAATCAAGAAGCAGAGAGTAATGCAAAAGGGAAAACAAACGGTTTGTCCCTTAATACAGAAAATGCACAGCAAGCACCATGCTGGCGGGTTCTAGTGTCATTAATCTTTTCCTACAGTGCAAACTGTCACCATCAGGGCTCCAGTGACACACGTTCCCAGGTCCATTTTAAGGATGAAGAACCACTGCAATGTTTTGAAATCTGTCTAGCTTCATGGGTAGACTGTCTTTTTCTCACTAGATAAAAATCAAAACAAATCTATGGTAATGGATAATAGATCTGAATAGAAAAATATTCCTTGATTTTTCAAAATGATGTAGCCCAATTTATGTCTTTCTGAGGTACAGCTAAGGCCCCTCTGTCTTAAAAGAAATTTATATTAAACCTTGGCAGGCTCTCAAGTAATGACATTCAAGAAAACTAGAAAATGATCTTGCAGATGTTTTATCTTTAGGCCGTGTAAATGGAATACACTCTATCTCCTAAATCCGTGGCCTGGTTAACTTTTCTTTAAATAATGATAATGCCAACGATTTCCCAAAATGCTTGCTGAAAGCATTTTCCAACTGAGACCACATTTAAAAGATTTTTTATTAGTGAAATATTCTTAATTACATGATAATAAATATGGAAGTGCCATAAGCATAAGGCTTTTGTACAAGGTTCTATAATTTGTCTTTTTTTCCCCTAGATATCTGTTTCTTCCTCCATTTCAACATTCTATATCATCAGAAAACCATCAGGGTGATGGAGACCATACTGAGTCAGAGTGATGAATCACAAAAGCCTCAGAAACCCCTGCCAAAGAATACGCCATTTCTCACAGAATGAGGAGTACAGAATACAGTCATAGCCAAAATGGCCGGTCTTGCTCCAAAGCACAATTGCATAAATCCACCACATTTATTTGTCCAGGAAGTTAACTGTGGAAAAATAATGTGACAGTAAGGTGATGGGAAAGCAGAACAGTTGTGCAAAAAAATTTGAATTGAAAAATGAAGATAACAGAACATTTATTAAAATATAATAACAATATGAAACCCACTGGGGCTATTAGCCTCAGAAGTTCTAAACCCTGAGCCCCAGATTTCTTCGCATAACAAGTATGGAATTCATGAGACTTTCAGGCTTTAATTGAAGATGACTTAGAATTTGTTCGCTGAGGGATAAAACTGGGCTAAACAAGTATAGAAACCTCGGGTAAGTGCATTAGATAAAACCCTCCAACAGACTTCTCTTTATCCCTATATTTATCCAAGTATATTTATATTTCTTAATATAAACCAACCATCAAAACCAAGAAGCACATTTTCTGTTTGCCGCGGTCATGAGTTGGCTAGAATGAAATGTGCCTCAATTTTAATGCTTGGACATTAAGAACATAACAATGAAAAAAATAGAGAGAATCCAAAGGTTTTAATCTCTAAGAAGAGTAAGAAAATAAAGTAGGCTTAATTTCCAAGAAAAGTGAGATCATAAAGATCTAAGTGCCGAGGAGAAAGAAACAAGAAAGAGTAAAGCAAAAGAAGCTGACATCTCTATCTTATCTTAGGGTTGAGCTTAAATAGCTTGCAAGGTGCTTTCATATTGCCTCGCAGAATTATGGTCAGATGTAACATATCGAAAGGATGAAGAAAATATGGCCTTTGGCGCAGTTCAGCTGCATTCCAACCCTTGGAGTTCTGAGTTCATGGGGGGAAAAAATGAAAGTATCAGGTACACAGGAGAAAGATGCTAGTTACAATAGGGAAGAACCATTAAGAGAAAAATATTTTAACAGACTCAGGGGCAGAAAGGACTCCACAGTAATAAGAAAGGGCAAACAAACCACATTTACTTAACTGAGTTTCGGTTATAAAAAAAAAAAAAAA